>NW_012102143.1:126489-129961 GCF_000951045.1 Mandrillus leucophaeus
GGCATGGTGGTGCGAGCCTGTAATCTCAGATACTTGGGAGGCTGAGACAGGAGAATTGCTTGAACCTGGGAGGTGGAGGTTGCAGTGAGCCGAGATCATGTTACTGTACTCCAGCCTGGGTGACAGAGCGAGACTCTGTCTCAAAAAAATAAAATAAAATAAAATAAAATAAATAAAAAATAGCTTTTGAAGACAACAGATCTAATATGAGGAATTGAATCGTCATTGAAAGATGGTGCTAGTACACTAAAAATGTACCGTTTCTCCTCCCCACCCGCCGATGCAAAGAGACTCAGGTAATAGAGAGAAAAGGAAAAGAGGAATCTGAGAGCAAGAGCCACACCAAAGAGAGCCATACCTTTGTTGTGTTCTGTCCTCTGGCCTCAGACCTTACTGCTTTGGTAACTTGAAAACATGTAATTGTTGGTATTTTATAAAAGACAGTGGCTTGCAGTGAGCCGAGATCGCGCCACTGCACTCCAGCCTGGGCTTTGATAAAGCAAGACTCCGTCTCAAAAAAAAAAAAAAAAAAAAAAGACAGTGAAGGCAGGCCAGGAGCGGTGGCTCATGCCTGTAATCCCAGCACTTTGGGAGGCCGAGCCGGGCGGATCACCTGAGGTCAGAAGTTTGAGACCAGCCTGGCCAACATGGTGAAACACTGTCTCTACTAAAATTACAAAAAAATTAGCTAGGTGTGGTGGCAGGCTACTTGGGAGGCTGAGGCAGGATAATTGCCTGAACCCAGGAGGCAGAGGTTGCAGTGAGCTGAGATTGCGCCATTGCACTCCAGCCTGGGCAACAAGAATGAGACTCTATCGCAGAACAAAACAACAAAAAAAGACACTGAAGGCTACTAGTAGCTCAGAGGTAAGAACACTTTTTGGTGTTCTCTTTTATGTCAGACCTGAAAGCACTGCCAGTTGTAATCCCTTCTCTCCCATGCTGGCTTCCAATGACAGCAGTCTTAAAGGCCTCCCAGCCTCCTCCCAGCCCAGATGCCTTCCCATCATTCTCCAGTTAGGTCCATGCAGATCTTTTCATTATGTAGCTTCTAGTCTCATTTAGAAGTACAAGAGTCCCTACTCTACCAACTTAGAACTGCCCTTTCTGGAAACTTCTTGAACAAATGAATACTGTAAGCAAATAGAAACAATTAACAATAATAAACAAACAAAGGGTGCATGTATGTTGTGGAAAAGAACCATTAAAGATTGTGTCTAAAAGACAAATGTTAAGGTCATGGGCTTGGTTCAAGTATGTTGCACAACTTTGGAAAGCAGTAACTGCAGCACTAGGGAACAAGATCTACCAGTTCCATTCCTGGAGTAAAATACAGTTTTGATCTTATATTTGGTTTCTTTCCATTATGCAGCCAGGTTCACTTTCTAGAAAAAGAAGATAAAAGCAGTGCCATGCTAAAGACTGTAGGAATATTTTAATTCATATTTTTAATTACATTATGTAATAATATCACAGTCTATTTTACAAGTTAAATGTATGAGAATGTATGAAATAGAAATGGTAGGAAAAAACTAAACATGGGTCAGGAACATGGAATTTTTCCAAAACCAGGGGCCAAAGGTAGATGTGTAGCCTGCAGGGCCCAAGGAGGAGACAAGGAGGGTGATAGGTAGAGTTATCGGTTTGTGGTATGTGTTGGTTCCCTGTGTGGGGAGGGAAGGATTTGAGACCTGTCCCCTGCCCTGGTCTGGGGTTGGGAGTTTAGTCTGGTCAGCTGGAAGATGGCAGCTTGGGAAAAAGAGCCATCTGGTTACCTACACAGAGCTGGTCCCCTGGTGGCTGCAGGTAGGTTCTGCTGTTGAGGGAATTAGGGGTGGAAGTGTCAAAAATCAAAAGTGTGGAGGAAAAAAGTAAACACAGTTTCCTTCTCCCTCCAAAAAACCCAAATTCTTGACATGCGCACACATTCTTCTCTCAAACATAGAAAAGTCTCACTCTGGATGTGCTTACAAGAAGATCGTCGTCAAAAAACTTTGTTTCTATGATAACGTTCCCACTGTAAGTAAGAAGAGAAACAGAGGGCAAAAGAGTGAGCATGTTAGGCAGAAGATTTCATTTCCACAAAGTGGTTTCCATCTGGATTCCTGGGCCAAAGGACATGTACCCACCCAGAGTATTAGCTTGGGGCCATTAAAATCCTTGTCTATATAGGGCTACAAGTCTAACACGATATTTAATTTATGTGGCTAGATTCATCCCTGTCAAGCTCCCAAATTAGAAGTGAGAGCATGTCTCCACTCCTTGGTACACTCTAAAGCCTTTAGTAGAGTGCTCTGCACACAGGGTGCTTATAGATCCGACTGACTTTCTGATACCGCATTCATGGACACCTCTGGCTGGTTTATACATAGAAGCCTGCAGACCTCAGGGGCAGTATCCTTCCCTACAGTACTCACTATAGTGGAAAGGTGAGCTTTGGCCTGGCCCACACCTATTTTCCTGCCTTTGGGTATCAGCTCCTTGCTCTTCATTTGGGAACCACCCTTCCTCCAGTCCATGTGCCAAGTGAGTGGCCCCTCACTCACCTGGCAAAAGGGTGAACAGAGGATGTAACTTAGGCCCATCAAACTCTTTCCTTTGAGCAAGATCCTTCCTGTAGCTTCTCCTTGAGGAAGCCATCCAGGGATTCCTGCCCACCTGCATCTTTCAAACCACCCCAGGTCTCCCCCGTAGTCTTTCAACTCTTGTATTAGCCAGAGCCTGTTTCTATGACTTACAACTAGAGAACACTAAATAATGCACCTGTATTGTGAGGGAAGAATTTTACTTTTCTTGGTGAGTATCTCAGTGCTCCCATTTGTAAAATGGGAGAGACCATGACCTTACCAAATCACACTTGAGCTGAGTTTAGGGCAACTGTTTTTAGGGGTTCTAAAAAGTTAAGTATAGTTGGTCCCCTACTTACAATGAATCAACTTATGATCTTTCAACTTTCTAGTGGATTTATGGGGATATTAAATGCATTTTTGACTTATGATATTTTCATCTTATGGTAGGTTTTAGACAGATCGAGACTCTGTCTCAAAAAAAAAAAAAAAGAAATAAAGACAGCAACAAAAAATCAGGCCTGGTGAAGAAGTAGTCAAATGAAGTTTAATAAAATCTAAAAAAAAAAAAACCTGCTTTCCTAAACTACTCTGTACTTTCCCAGGGTAATTAATAACCAGCAGATAAATTTCTGCTTGTAATTAATTATAAAACAGGTAAATAAGGTGCTCAAAATCTGACTGGCTGATAGGATATAAAAATAGCTACCATTGTAATTAAAAATCTATTTTTAAAACCACTAAAACTTTAAAAAATTCATTACAAATTTGTATTTATTTATTTATTTATTTATTTATTTTTGAGATGGAGTCTTGCCTTGTCGCCCAGGCTGGAGTGCAGAGGCACAATCTTGGTTCACTGCAACCTCCAGCACTTGGATTCAAGTGATTCTCCTGCCTCAGCC
>NW_012102143.1:131666-149508 GCF_000951045.1 Mandrillus leucophaeus
AAAGTGCTGGGATTACAGGCTTGAGCCACTGCGCCCGGCTGGGACTAACTCTTTAGAAGGTACTATTACTATAACACTTGAGAGACTAACAGCTTTCCCACAGACAATGGGAGGTGGGAAGTTATTGACAGTGTTTTTGGACAAAGCACAAACAAACTGTTCTTTGAACAGGAACCAAAGCTATTAATATGGTAAGCTATTCACCAAAAAATTGTAACCAAGTATCCTCGAAAACAGAATTATTAATAGGACTTTGCCAGATTCTGTTAAAGGTGATCTAAACAAAATACAGAGATACCGGAAGTATGGTAGTCAGGAATAGGAGCAAATTAACATAGATTCGGTATATATTAAATGCCAGTCTCCTTCCATGCCATCGCATTTTATCTTCATTACACCTCTGTAAGAGAGAATTAATTTCTGTGTTTGGAGATGAAAGACTAAGGCTCAGAGAGATAAAGTATATTAGTGCCCAAGATGACACAGGTAGTCAGTGTGAATCAGGAATTTAAATCTGGTCTAATCTAAAGTTTTTTTTTTTCTTTTTTTTTTTAATTATTCTTTCCACTCTATCATACTGTCTTTTTCATATGAAAAAGGTCAGGAACCTGGAAACCTAGACACCCTCGGATACTCTTTTACTCTATTTCTCAACTGAGCTCTCTGCCCACTCAATGGCACCAGGAGTCCCACCTGCCTGGAATGCCTGTTTCTAGACACACTTCATAATTTCCTGAGACCTGCTCACTCACGTTAAGACGCTTGCTGGCATCATCTGGGACTCGGGTGCTGCCTCTATCAAGGACTGCCAGGTATTTGTGGAGTTAGGGATCACAAAGCCAAACTCGAAGAACCATTCTGAAGGAAGAAGGAAAAGCCGGGGTGAGCAGGTGCCCCAGTATAAAGTTTAAGGGCTCTTTGTCTCCCTCCTCTAGAGTGAGCCTCTTCCTACCCTGAGAACCACCAAAGGAAGCTATCAGCAACCTCTCAGACCAGAGGCATAAAAAAGACAGGGAAGCCTCCTCAGGTTGTCCTCTGAACTACACCAAAGGCTTGCTTCTCATGCTTTGAGGTCTAAAGGACTAGGACCAGTGACCAGGACACAACATAAGCAGCATTTTCTTAGAGGTAGGCTAGATGTGAACTATACATAGATACATAGCTCAATTCTCTTGGACTAGCTTGAAGGGGCTTATGTGCCCTCTTATACTGCATGGTGAGAATTCAATGCAGAGTGGCCAGTCAAATCTGTATGATACTGTATGTAGAGCACTGTACTAGGCCCTGCTCATAGCAGCTTCCTCCATGATCATATCACAATACAATGTCAGTGCCTAAACCAGGTACCACTATCCATGCTCCCAGTGTCAGAGACCTCAAAGCCCCTTGCAGTGGCCAGCTTTGTTTTGGTTTGTTTTCACTGGGGATTCACAGTCTTGCAGAGTGTAGGAATCCTACCACAAACTGAGTTGTAAAAGGAATGTTATCAAAGCACTGCTTTAGTTCACTGGGTATTGTTGCCTTTTGTCCTGGTCCCCCTAAGCCCTGATTTCAGGCATGCAGGCAGCAGAATACCTTCTAGGCATTGCCCTTTGAAGTAAATTTTTTGTTCCAGGCGGAATTTTTCCATTTGTTCTGTTGAAGAAAAATTGAGTTCTCGAGACACGGCCTTGCACTTGAGGATTTTCTTGGGAACACGGGCTGGTAAGAGAAAAACAAATGTTGAAGCCATTCTAAATGAAAACCACATGACTATGATGCTTCAAATTTCTGGGAGCTTCTTATAGCTGATTTAGAGAACACTTTATTACATTTTGGATAATGCTTTGGTAAGTGCACTACACTTTGTGTGGCTGAAAGCAGAGGACTCTAATTGTTCACTCATATCTGAAAGATATTAGATCTTAGGCCGGGCGCGGTGGCTCAAGCCTGTAATCCCGGCACTTTGGGAGGCCGAGACGGGCGGATCACGAGGTCAGGAGATCGAGACCATCCTGGCTAACACGGTGAAACCCCGTCTCTACTAAAAAATACAAAAAACTAGCCGGGCGAGGTGGCGCGCGCCTATAGTCCCAGCTACTCGGGAGGCTGAGGCAGGAGAATGGCGTGAACCCGGGAGGCGGAGCTTGCAGTGAGCTGAGATCCGGCCACTGCACTCCAGCCCGGGCGACAGAGCGACACTCTGTCTCAAAAAAAAAAAAAAAAAAAAAGATATTAGATCTTCAAGGAACACCAGGTTTTGTGCATCTAAGGGCCTCATCTAGCTACTCTCATCAGGAAGGGGGCTGCACGGGTACCTTCTCTCTACTCTGTTCTGGTGATTTTTTTTTTTTTTTTTGAGACGGAGTCTCGCTCTGTTGCCCAGGCTGGAGTGCTGTGGCCGGATCTCAGCTCACTGCAAGCTCCGCCTCCCGGGTTCACGCCATTCTCCTGCCTCAGCCTCCCGAGTAGCTGGGACTACAGGCGCCCGCCACCTCGCCCGGCTAGTTTTTTGTATTTTTTAGTAGAGACGGGGTTTCACCGTGTTAGCCAGGATGGTCTCGATCTCCTGACCTCGTGATCCACCCGTCTCGGCCTCCCAAAGTGCTGGGATTACAGGCTTGAGCCACCACGCCCGGCCTGTTCTGGTGATTTTAACCCCTTACTTCTTCTTTACTTTAGGGAGATAAAAATGCAAATTTTCTTTTGGAGAAAAAAGTTGAGATCTCAGTTTCTATCTTTGGGTATGTTCTAATGGTAAAATTTCAGCACAAAATGGGTTTTGGGAAGTGGGAGAAAGAAACATTAAGAAAGCAACTGGGTTGGGTGTGGTGGCTCACACCTGTAATCCCAGCACTTTGGGAGGCTGAGGCGGGCAGATCACTTGAGGTCAGGAGTTCAAGACCAGGGTGGCCAACATGGTGAAACCCTGCCTCTACTCAAAATATAAAAATTAGATGGGTGTGGCGGCACGCGACTATAATCCCAGCTACTCGGGAGGCTGAGACACGAGAATTGCTGGAACCTGGGAAGTGGAGGTTGCAGTGAGCCGAGATCGCACCACTGCACTCCAGCCTGGGTGACAGAGCAAGACTATGTCTCAAATAAAAAAAAAAGTAATTGTAATTGAAACTGTCAACATGTCAACAACACATGAATTAACATGCTGTGTCTTCAGGGGCTCACCTGCCTATTAAGTATGTGTTAACTTAGCTCTCTTATGCTCAGGGGCTAGTCTGGCATTGGTCACAGCCCTGTGTAGACAAAGGGTTGGAAAGTACCTTCATGCTCCACACCAGGGACAGACAGGTCTTCTGTTCCTTGCCAGAGTATCTTCCCTGTTTCAGCATCCCGAAGGTTCATCCAATTTCTGATCAAATATGACTAAGGAAAAATAAGGCACTGAAAGTGACTCCCACTTTGTACTCTAGGTGTCTCATGTTTACTCCCACCAACTCTTGTTTACTTTGTAAAAAGTCTGTCAAACTGCTCATTGCTATGGAAGCAGATAAGAATGTGTAGGAGAGTCAAAAAGACATCTAAAAGAAGCAGCAGAAACCCTGAGAAGACATTATTATCTATGAGAATCTTAAGACTGCACACACCTAGAAATTGCAAGAAAGGGACAGAAAATGAACAGTGCAAAATTTAAAATTTACCAACAGGATCTAACCAACCAAGATAAAATACCTAAAGAAACAAATATCAGATGTACCCCAAGGAAACAACTCATGAAGATCACTCTAGAGTGAAGGCCACAGCCCCATAAACTTCACCCACAAGCACAGAACTCTCAAATTGCTTTGTAGTGCCCCCCTCTTTTTTTTTTTTTTTGAGACAGAGTCTCACTCTGTCACACAGGCTGGAGTGCAATGGCACAATCTTGGCTCACTACAACCTTTGCCTCCTGGGTTCAAACAATTCTTGTGCCTCAGCCTCCTGAGTAGCTGGAATTACAGGAGCATGTCATCATGCCCAGCTTATTTTTGTATTCTTAATAGAGATGGGGTTTCACCATGTTGGCCAGGCTGGTCTCGAACTCCTGACCTCAAGTGATCTGTCTGCCTCAGCCTCTGAGTGCCCTGTTTTTAAATATGAGAAGAGAGCCAAGTATCACCAGAAATTCAAGAAAGCATTTATTATGAAAGACAGACCAAAACAAACTAAAAGAAAAAAGTAACTTAGAGGAATAAAGAGGCTTACAGATAAAGACATAAAGTTTTAAAAAGGAGCATTAAAAAAAGAGAAATATGACATAACCTCTACAGACACTAAAAATTAATACAATCAAATTCTATATATTTTAGGTGAATTTCTCTGGTTTGAGGTTACAACTTATGAAGCTGGTCAACTGATGTTCTCTGTCAGAAAATGCCTTCTAACGTAAGTATTTATATTTTCTAGTTTCTGTATTGTTTGATCCATTAAATGAGTCAATAATACCAATTTAAAAAAGAATATTCAGAGAACAAAAAAGAACTCTAGAAACACATATATTTTGATAGCAGAACCAAACAACTCAATGCAAAGAAAAAACTGAAGAAAGCTTTCAGAATGAAAAAGGCAAGGATAGAGAACAGGAGAGCAGGCCAAGTGTGGTGGCTCAACGCCTGTAATTCCAGCACTTTGGGAGGCTGAGGCAGGTGGATTCCTTGAGCTCAGGAGTTTGAGATTAGCCTGGGAAACATGGTGAAACCTCATCTCTACAAAAATACAAAATTAACCAGTCATGGTGGCTCACGCCTGTGGTCCCAGCTACCCTGGAGGCTGAGGTGAGAGGATTGCCTGAGCCCACAAAATTGATGCTGCAGTGAGCCGAGATCATGCCATTGCACTCCAGCCTGGGTGACAGAGGGAGACCCTGTCTCAAAAAAAAAGGAGAGTAAAGGTACAAAAACTTATAGCCCAAGAATAGTCCAAGAGTTCCAATGTCTAACTAACAGAAGTTCTAGAAAGGTAGAACAGAGAAAACTGAGGGGAGGATGGCATCAATAAATTAATTCAAGAAAATTTCATAGATTGAAAGTGTCTAGGCTGGGCACAGTGACTCACACCTGTAATCCCAGCACTTTGGGAGGCTGAGGCGGGCAGATCACCTGAAGCTGGGAGTTCAAGACCAGCCAGACTAACATGGAGAAACCCCGTCTCTACTAAAAATACAAAATTAGCCAGGCATGGCAGTGCATGCCTGTAGTCCCAGCTACTCAGGAGGCTGAGGCAGGAGAATCACTTGAACCCGGGAGATCGCACCATTGCACTCCAGCCTGGGCAACAAGAACGAAACCCTGTCTCAAAAAAAAAAAAAAAAAGCCATGTAGCAAATGCCCGTCACATCATTAGTGGATTTACATAATATCAAAGATAAAGAAAAGCAAAAAGCTTCCAGAAGTTCAACAAGTCATTATATAAAGGGTCAAATCAGAATAGGGAAAAAAAAAATCAGAATAAATCAAATTCAAAAGGAATCCTGTACGATAGGAGACAATTTAGCAGGGCCTTTAAAATTCTCAGGGAAACAATTTCTGAAACAAACTCAAAAATATTTACTTTCTTAAGAAACTAAGGAAAATATGGCTTCATCAAAATGACAGAAAAAAACCAAGAAAGGGGATGACAAGATGACATGGGATATAGCAAGCAAGAAACAGATGAAGGGAGTCCCGAGTGACAGTGAAGATCCCAAGAAAATAGCTCTTTAGCAGGTCTGGAGAGTGACTAGTCCAGGGTCCAGGCTACAGCAGGTCACAAAGCTCAGAAAGAGATTTTCTCTTAAAAAGATGAAATTCATAGAATACCTAGTGTGTTTATATGGAAAGGAGATTTATACAATTAGAAGGAGATTTTGGGGTCAAATTCATGAGAAGCACAGAAAACCTAAGCAAATGACAAAAATTCAAGTACTGACATCATGAAAAATTAAGGTAGGACTGGAAGAAAAAAGTAGTCATAGTATAACTCATGGCTTCATTGCAAGTAGTGCAGATATGGTCATAACGATGAAAGCACATCCAATACCCAGTATAATTACCTGGGAGGATGAGGGAACAAGAGCATGTATGGATAGTCAGGCATGAAATGTTGAGAAACAACAAAACTGTCATTTTCCACAGTGGAAAGTGGGTAAATAATGCTAAAATGGAAACATTAAGACATAGCCACAATATGCTTTTTAGAACTATCAAGATGAATACCAAATAAATAAGCTAAAAAGAATTGAAAATAGTTTTCTCTGGGGAGCAGAAAGTAGGGGGACAGGGTGTGGTGCTCTTCATTAGAAACTAGGCGGACTTTTTTTTTTTTTTTTTTTTTGGAGATGGAGTTTCGCTCTTGTTGCTCAGACTAGAGTGCAATGGCACGATCTTGGCTCACCGCAATCTCCACCTCCTGGGTTCAAGTGATTCTCCTGCCTCAGCCTCCTGAGTAGCTGGGATTACAGGCATGTACCACCACGGCCTGGCTAATTTTTGTATTTTTAACTAGAGACAGGGTTTCTCCATGTTGTTCAGGCTGGTCTCAAACTCCTGACCTCAGGTGATCTGCTTGCCTTGGTCTCCCAAAGTGCTGGGATTACAGGTGTGAGCCACCTCGCCCGGCTGACTGTGATTCTTTAAATTATGAACACATACAACTTAATAAAAATTAAGACTAAATTTAAGAAGAGAGTGCTAAGTTTTTTTGTTTTGTTTTGTTTTAAAATACAATTGACAAACCATTAAAGGAAAAGAAAACATTATGCAAGCACAGAGGGTAAGTCTGCAAAAGATTGTTAATATTTGCAAAGAGACTGAGCTTCAGAAAAATATATGTATAATATAGATATAGTTTACATGTGTCTTTTTTTTGGTTTTCTTCTTTTGCTATCTTGTAATCAGACTCTCTTCCCAAAGCACTCCATAGTCTCTCTTCCTTGTGGAAGGCAGTGACCGCTCTGCACTACAGCAGCTAGGAAAGCCAGATCCTTTTCTCCCAGTCCTGGTATAATTAGGGGTGAGCACAAGAAGGCCTAGCTTTGGACACTTGCTGCCCAGTTCTGGGGTCCTGAAGCTATAGGACTTGCAAGGGAGTTGGAAGTTCTTCAGGGTCAGGGCAGCAGGGGCATGCCAACCTGCCCTTTCCTACTGTATGGTCTTTGCTACAGACCCTGTCCTTTAACTTCCAGGCAGTTCCAAAAGCCTCAGATCAGATACCCTTTCCCATTGTTTGAATAGCTTGCAATTCAAACAATGTTAGGGAGAACCCTAAACAACATAGTTGACTGGAATCATCATGTGTGTAATAACACTATATTTTACCTTCTGGAGAGATTCTGTCTAGGTTTTGTTGCTATACAAGAAAAGTCTCAAAATATAACCAAGTGTTATTCAGCAGAGTGCCTGCAATGTGATGAGGAGTCACACATTGTGATCTTTCTGTGCACTCAACCTGCTTGTGGGCACCCCTGCATGAATGTACTGTCGCTTTCAGGTCACATTGGTTGTGTTACTCTCCTCTCAGGGTGTGCAATTCCTAACAAACTGTCCTTCTATGCTCAATACATTTCCAGACAGTGCTGTTCCTCTCTACCTATGTGATCTGCCTTCCTCTGGTTCATATTTTCATACTCCACTTTTTTTTTTTTTAAACAACTAAATTCAAAAGCAAGTTTACATACTTGCTTAGGTCATGTCTCACGATTATAATTGCTATAAATATGCTCACACCTCCCAGCGTCTCTATATATTAAGAGAAAGTTTCCCAACTGCAGAAGGAAAGCAACAGATACTACTGCTCTATCAATCCCCTCTGAGCTAAGATCTAAACTGTCCCAGGCAGCTAAGCCCAAGGTTTTCTGAAGACATAGTCCTCATTTGACCTGCTCTGAACAAGCTTTCCATTCTTTCACAGCAGACAGTGTCCTATGTACCCACTACGGCAACATGGACATCAGACTTTCTTAAATTAAACAATAAGACTAAACAAAACTAAAATGACTTCTACGGTTCCAGGCTCACAGGCAGGTGAGGCATTCTAGCAAAACTAGAAAAGCCCCGGAGGGTCCCTGTACAAAGCTGTGGCTAGAGCAGACTGAACTTCCAGAAGAAGCACTACAGTGACTGGCAGAGGTCAGAAAAGCAAAGCCTGGGGCCAGGACTTACTCTTCAATCTATATATTAAATGATAAAAAAGAAAGACATTTTAAATTAGTCTTCTATCTGATATTTAGTGAATAGTAAATTTAAGCTCCCCTTATTTCAAGGGAGAGAAGTAGCTAAAAATACATGGTTGATTTCCACAACATGAGTGTCTTTTCTCTGTAAATAATCAGGTTAAGGACTTAATTGCTTATCTTTTTTTTTTTTTTGGACACAGAGTTTCGCTTTTGTTGCCCAAACTGGAGTGCAGTGGCGGGATTTCCCCTCACCATGACCTCTGCCTCCTGGGTTCAAGTGATTCTCCTACCTCAGCCTCCCGAGTAGCTGGGATTACAGGCATGTGCCACCACACTCGGCTAATTTTGTATTTTTAGTAGAGACGGGCTTTCTCCATGTTGGTCAGGCTGGTCTCGAACTCCCAACCTCAAGTGATCTGCCCGCCTCGGCCTCCCAAAATGCTGGGATTACAGGCGTGAACCACCGTGCCCAGCCCTAATTGCTTACCTTTTTGGGAATCACATAAAAATATATTCTGTAAAATATATTTATATGTTTGGCCAGTTCAATAACTATGTACTTCCTGCATGTGCCCTAATCTGAAAAATTATCTACCAGTATCTATATCATGTACTTCATTTTATAATCCTTGAACATTTTAATCCTTAACAAATTTTGTAAGATTTTATCCTCAATACAGCATTAGAGAAATACAAAGACAGCTCCATCCAAGGATGTTGGGATTGAGGCTATTGCGGGTCCCTCTAAGTTCTGTAATTTTAGGGGTGAAAAGGAAGCCCTTAGTTTATGGTAGAAATGCAGCAATTTGGGAACAACTTTATAAAACGGAAATCCATAATAGTCAATTAGTAAGGAGAAATAAAAGTTATTAAGGTAGGTGTCTTACAATGATAACAATAAGAAAAGCTGGTCCTCAAAAGAGGAAACTTCAAGTTGACTTCTGAGGAGCCAAAAAAAAAAAAAAAAAAAAAAGAGGAAACATTTGACTAAAAATGCTAGAAATGAAAGGCAAGCTTTGATGACTGGTCATCATCTGGCTAAAAACATATGTGTTTTAACGCTTATTGCTAACCAGATTTTTTAGAGAAAAAGAGCCCAAGTTTTAAGACTCAAAGGTCAAGTCACTTCCAATCTTGAGAGGAGGATTAGGTGGACAGGCTTTAAAGGAGGGGCTGGAGTACTATTTATAAATTCTACCCTCTGGGTCAGCCAGGTCTTTGTTCATTTAAAAGCTCTCTGGTGATTTATATGAAGGATGAGCATAAAGGAACACTCTTTTCCTATGGGAAGCCTCCTGCTTAGAGGAGATCGGGCCCTGGTACCCTCTCATTTGGAACAAGGCAAACATAAAGAAGCACTCTCGTATGTAAAAGAAAGAATATCTTAAAAATAAGCTTCAGAACAAAACCAATAGTTTGCAAAGTATTAAGCATTAGGAAAGGTAAAAAACAAAGTAAATATTCCATAAATATTATAGAGGAATGGGTGACACTTGGCTCAACACAGGGTTACACAAATCCTCT
The DNA here is from genome assembly GCF_000951045.1 of Mandrillus leucophaeus. Classification (NCBI taxonomy): domain Eukaryota; kingdom Metazoa; phylum Chordata; class Mammalia; order Primates; family Cercopithecidae; genus Mandrillus; species Mandrillus leucophaeus. Next base: position 141,319 of record NW_012102143.1, read on the forward strand.
TGTTTCTTACAGAATAGTTGTGACCTGGTGTGATTTAGATGCAGTCCGGTGCAGGAGCTGGGGGCAGACTTGAGGTGTAGAAGGCAGTGAAGGAGGTGGGTGGTAGAATGGGAAGGGAAGGATTGGGGATCAGAAGAAATCAGTAGATGAATGGGGTACTAGGTAAATTTCCCTGAGAGATGCAAAAGCAGAAAACAGGATAATAAAAGGATTTGAACTAAGCTTGTCCAGCCCATGGCCTCCGGGCTGCATGTGGCCCAACACAAATTTGTAAACTTTCTTCAAACTTTTTTTTTTTTTTAGTTCATCAGCTATCGTCAGTGTATTTTATTTTTTAATTTTTACTTTATTTTATTTTATTTTATTTGTGAGACGGAGTCTCACTCTGTTGCCCAGGCTGGAGTGCAGTAGTGTAATCTTGGCTTACTGCAACCTCCATGTTCCAGGTTCAAGCAATTCTCCTGCCTCAGCATCCTGAGTAGCTGGGATTACAGGTGCCTGCCCCCACGCCTGGCTAATTTTTTGTATTTTTAGTAGAGATGGGGTTTCACCATGTTGTCCAGGCTGGTCTCGAACTCCTGACCTCAAGCAATCCACCTGCCTCGGCCTCCCAAAAGTGCTGGGATTACAGGCGTGAGCCACAGTGCTTGGCCTGTTTGTGTATTTTACGTGTGGTCCAAGATAATTCTTCTTCCAATGTGGCCCAGGGAAGCCAAAAGATTGGACACCCCTGTTAAACTAGTTTGTAACAATCATGTAGGAGTATTTTGGAATGAGTACACTAGTTCTGAGAGTCTTGATTAGTTTTAAATGGAAATAGTCAACATCGTTTTTTATATAATAAACAGATCCACACTACATGCCCATACCTCACTGGCCAGTTGAAGGAGGAAAAAAGATAAATCAGGCTAAGAGAATAGAGAGTGAGAGGGAATGGGGAAGACAAAAAACGGAAAGAGAAAAGAAACACGGGGGACACACACAGACGGAGAGACACAGGGACAGAGTGAAGGAGAAAAAAAGACTGAAAAAAACACAGAAAGGCCCACATACAACTGAGAACCAAGAGACAGAGCCAGGACAGAAGGCAACAAAAAGGAAGAGTCTCCGAAAATTTGGAGATAAGATCCCATACAGTTTTCTTCCTACTTTAATATTGTATAGCTGTCTGGGTTAGTGAGTTTCATAAGACAGTTTGAAATTGATGAGCACAGGAGGAAGACTAAGCATTCCAAGTGTTCAGCTCCTTTGAAAATGTTAATTGGCTGGTTCATAGTTTCGTGTAATTTATCATCCAAACTATGATACTTTCTTTTCTTTTTTTTTTTTGAGATGGAGTTTTGCTCTTTGTTGCCCAGGTGGGAGTGCAGCGGTACAACCTCGGCTCACTGCAACCTCCGCCTCCCAGGTTCAAGCGATTCTCCTGTCTCAGTCTCCCAAGTAGCTGGGATTACAGGCATGCACCACCTCACCCGGCTATTTTTGTTTTAGTGGAGACGGGGTTTCACCATGTTGGCCAGACTGGTCTTGAACTCCTGACCTCAGGTGATCCGCCTGACTCAGCCTCCCAGAGTGCTGGGATTAGAGGCGTGAGTCACCACACCCGGCCTATGATACTAAGAATGAAAGAGAGTGCTAACCGGAAAGCACATTTAAATGACCTGGCTCATAAAATGTGCTTAGAACAGTCCTCAGCATTAGTAAGCCATGTGTTAGCTATTATTATTATTATCAGTGACAATTATATAATCAATATTATTATAATTATATTATCATTATTATCATCAATGACAATTAATTCTTTATCATCTCCCATCTAGCATTCTGACTGGGTTTCCTTGCTTCCATTCTTGCCTCCTTCTCCATTCTCTTCATAGAAGGAAGGGGTTTTTTAAAACTGTAAGTTAGATGTCAATCCCTGGCTTTCCTCTGCACTTAAAAAAATTGAGTTCTTTCCATGGTCTACAAGGCCCCTCAATCACTATGCCCTAGGCACAAAAGCCTCTTATGTCTTTCTCTAACACACTAATACCTCTTTTCACCTGTGCCAAGAAGCCTGAATACTCTTGACCTTATTCTTCACAGCCTCAGTTCCTGGTGTCAGTGGCACCTCCCCTGAGAGGTTCTTGGGAACACTGAGTCCACAATGGTTTCTGAATGCACACATCTGCCTGACTTCTAAGTTGGGGCTCCTTCTGTGCCTCCATGCCAACACTTGGCTATCCTCCCCTGGGCAGAAAATTTGTGGTATCTCTGTCTCTTCTGAGGAGAGGCTAAATTCTACTTCACCTTTGGTATATTACTTTCCTAGTCAAAGACTTTCTCTGATGTCAAGTGGGTATTTTGAAAAATACACTAGGAAATTTAAAATATAGAAATAAGTAAGAAAAAAAAAAAAAAAGACTTTCAGTGGATCCTCACAGACTAATCCAGGGCCCTCCATATATCTGATCTCAAACTATCATTCATTCATTTAATATATGTTTACTGACAACCAATGATATGGTTTGGCTGTGTCCCCACCAAAATCTCAACTTGAATTGTATCTCCCAGAATTCCCACGTGTTATGGGAGGGACCTATGGGTTGGTAATTGAATCATGGGGGCTGGTCTTTCCCATGCTATTCTTGTGATAGTGAATAAGTCTCACAAGATCTGATGGGCTTATCAGGGGTTTCCACTACTGCTTCTTCCTCATTTTCTTTTGCCACTGTCATGTAAGAAGAGGCTTTCACCTCCCGCCATGATTCTGAGGCCTCCCCAACCATGTGGAACTGTAAGTGCAATTAAACCTTTTTTTTGTTGTTTCCAGTTTTGGGTATGTCTTTATCAGCAGCATGAAAACAAACTAATGCAGTAAATTGGTACCAGTAGATTGGGGCATTGCTGAAAAGATACCTGAAAATGTGGAAGCAACTTTGAAACTGGGTAACAGGCAGAGGTTGGAACAGTTTGAAGGGCTCAGAAGAAGATAGGAAAATGTGGGAAAGTTTGGAATTTCCTAGAGACTTGTTGAATGGCTTTGCCCAAAATGCTGATAGCAATATGGACAATAAAATTCAGATGGAGATGAGGAATGTGTTGGAACTGGAGCAAAGGTGACTCTTGTTATGTTTTAGCAAAGGTACTGGTGGCATTTTGCCCCTGCCCTAGCCTAGAGATTTCTGGAACTTTGAACTTGAGAGAGGCTTCGGGTATCTAGTGAAAGGAATTTTTTTTTTTTTTTTTTGAGATGGAGTCTTGCTCTGCTGCCCAGGCTGGAGTGCAGTGGCCGGATCTCAGCTCACTGCAAGCTCCACCTCTCGGGTTTACGCCATTCTCCTGCCTCAGCCTCCTGAGTAGCTGGGACTACAGGCGTCCGCCACCTCGCCCAGCTAGTTTTTTTTTATTTTTTAAATTTTTTTAGTAGAGACGGGGTTTCACCGTGTTAGCCAGGATGGTCTTGATCTTCAGACCTCTTGATCCGCCCGTCTCGGCCTCCCAAAGTGCTGGGATTACAGGCTTGAGCCACTGTGCCCGGCCTAGTGAAAGAAATTTCTAAGCAGCAAAGCATTCAAGAGATAACTTGGGTGCTGTTAAAGGCATTCAGTTTTATAAGGAAAGCAGAGCATAAAAGTTTGCAAAATTTGCAGTCTATGTGATAGAAAAGAAAAACCAATTTTCTGGGGAGAAATTCAAGCCAGCTGCAGAAATTTGCATAAGTAGCAAGGAGCCTAATGTTAATCCCCAAGACCATGGGGAAAGTGCCTCCAGGCCATATCAGAGAATGTCCCTGCAGCCCCTCCCATCAAAGACGCAGAGGCCCAGGAGGAAAATGTGGTTTCATGGGCTGGACCCAGGTTCCCCATGCTGTGTGCAGCCACTTGGTGTTGTGTCCCAGCTGCTCCAGCCATGGATAAAAGGGGCCAACGTACAGTTCAGGCTGTGGCTTCAAAGGGTGGAAGTCCCAAGCCTTGGCAGCTTCCATGTGGTGTTGAGCGTGCGGGTGCACAGAAGTCAAGAATTGAGATTTGGGAACCTCTGCCTAGATTTTAGATGTATGGAAACGCCTGGATGCCCACACAAAAGTTTGCTGCAGGGGCAGGGCCCTCATAAAGAGCCTCTGCTAGGGCAGTGATTAAGGGAAATGTGGGGCCGGAGCCCCCACACAGAGTACCTACTGGGGCACTGCCTAGTGGAGCTGCAAGAAGAGGTCCACTCTCCTCCAGACCCCAGAATGGTAGATCCACCGACAACTTGCACCATGTGCCTGGAAAAGCCACAGACACTCAACGCCAGCTGGTGAAAGCAGCCAGGAGGGAGGCTGTTCCCTGCAAAGCCACAGGGGCGGAACTGCCCAAGACCATGGGAACCTGCCCTCTTGCATCACCATGACCTGTTTGTGAGACTTGGAGTCAAAGGAGCTCATTTTGGAGCTTTAAAATTTGACTGCCCCGCTGGATTTCAGACTTGCATGGGCCCTGTAACCCCTTTGTTTTGGCCAATTTCTCCCATTTGGAATGGCTGTATTTACTCAATACCTGTACCCCCACTGTATCTAGGAAGTAATTAGTTTGCTTTGATTTTACAGGCTCATAGGTGGATGGGACTTGCCAAGGCAAGGCAAAGTCTCAGAAGAGACCTTTTTCTTTTTTTTTCTTTGAGATGGAGTCTCACTCTGTTGCCCAGGCTGGAGTACAGTGGTGTGATCTCAGCTCACTGCAATCTCTGCCTCCCGGGTTCAAGCGATTCTTCTGCCTCAGCCTCTCGAGTAGCTGAGATTACAGGCACCTGCCACCACGCCCGGGTAGTTTTTTGTATTTTTTAGTAGAGATGGGGTTTTGCCATATTGGGCAGGCTGGTCTTAAACTCCTGACCTCAGGTGATCCACCTGCCTCGGCCTCTCAAAGTGCTGGGATTACAGGTGTGAGCCACCATGCCTGGCCTCAGATGAGACTTTGGACTGTGGACCTTTGGGTTAATGTAGAAATGAGTTAAGACTTTGGGGGACTATTGGAAAGGCATGACTGGTTTTGAAATATGAGGACATGAGATTTGGAGAGGCCAGGGGCAGAATGATATGGTTTGGCTATGTCTCCACCAAAATCTCAACTTGAATTGTATCTCCCAGAATTCCCATGTGTTGTGGGAGGGATTTAGGGGGAGGTAATTGAATCATGGGGGCTGGTCTTTCCCATGCTATTTTTGTGATAGTGAATAAGTCTCACGAGATCTGATGGGATTATCAGGGGTTTCTGCTTTTGCTTCTTCCTCATTTTCTCTTGCCGCTGTCATGTAAGAGCCTTTCGCCTCCCGCCATGATTCTGAGGCCACCCCAGCCATGTGGAACTGTAAGTCCAATTAAACCTTTTTTCCCCTCAGTTTCAGGTATGTCTTTATCAGCAGCATTAAAACAAACTAATATAACCTACTATGTACCGGTATTAATGTCAAAGTTGCATCTAAAAAGTTTGGGCAATGTTTCACTTAAAATGACAGGTAGTATAGAGGGGGACAATATTTTTAAATTCATGTATTATTTGATAAAATTTATGGTTTTAGTTATATATGTGAAAATATATATCTATTTCATCCACATCACTTTTTTTTTTTTTTTAGACAGAGTCTCACTCACTCTGTCTCACTCACTTGCTCTGTCGCGCAGGTGGAAGTGTGATCTCAGCTCACTGCAACTTCCTCCCGGGTTCAAGAGATTCTACTGCCTCAGCCTCCCAAGCAGCTGGGATTACAGGCATGTGCCACCATGACCATCTAACCTTTTTTTTTTTTTTTTTTTTAGCACAGACTGGGTTTCACTGTGTTGGCCAGGCTGGTCTCGAACTCCTGAGCTCAAGTGATCTGCCCATCTTGGCCTTCCAAAGTGTTGGAATTACAGGAGTGAGCCACCATGCCTGGCCTCACATCACTTTTTAAAAATATTTTTTCACTGGAAAGATAAGAGATTGCATTATATTCAGGGTTACCTTATATATGGACATTATTCTCATAATTTTATGGGTTCCTTCCAGTTAGAATCAAATAACTTATTTACTCATCTCCTTCAAAACAGTTCATATGCAAGTTGGACACTTATTAATGATACTGAGATAATCCTCTAATGATGTTACCCCAAATCCTCATTACCAATCTAGGGATAGAAAATCTAAAACATTTCAATTCATAACAATTCACCAAGAAATAAATTGTTTTATCGGGTGTTAATTCTATTCTATTTTTTTTTTTTAAATAAACCTTTTATTTTAGAACAGTTTTTTCTTTTTCTTTTTTTTTTTTTTTTGAGACAGGGTCTTGCTTCATTGCCCAGGCTGGAATGCAGTGTTGCAATCACTGCTCACTGCAGCCTTGACCTTCCAGGCTCAGTCGATCCTCCTACTTCAGCCTCCTGAGTAGCTGGACTACAGGCACTTACCACATTGTCTGGCTAATTTTTTAAAAACATTTTTTGTAGAGATGGGGCCTCACTATGTTGTTCAGGCTGGTCTCAAGTGATCCTCCCACCTTGGCTTCCCAAAATACTGGGATTACAGGCATGAGCACTGTGCCCAGGCACGAACAGTTTCAGATTTATAGAAAAGTTGCAAAATAGTAGAGTTCTCATTTATTGCACACCCAGTTTACTCTATTATTAACATCTTACATTTGTCACAACTAATGAACCAATATTGATGTTATTGCTTCTCTTGGATGTAAGAGATTCTCAGACTTTCCTTATTTTTGATGACCTTGACAGTTTTAAGAACTGGTCAGGTATCCTGTAGAAAATCCATAAACTGGTATTTGATGTTTTTCTTATGATTAGATTGGAGTTACGGGTTTTTTGGGAGGAAGACCACAGAGGTAGCATCATTTTTATCACATCAATATCAAGGATACATGCTATCAACATGACTGATAGATGCTGACGTTAACCTTCATCACCTGGGTGAGGGTAGTCTTTGTCAGTTTCTTCCATTGTGAAGTTACTCTTTTCCTCTCCTTTCCACCCTGTCCCCTTTGGAAGGGAGTTACTATACCCGGCACATCTTAAGGGGTGGTGAATTATGCTCTACTTCCTTGAGGGATAAATAACTATATGAATTACTTGGAATTATACACTGGAGATTTATCTTCTCTCCGCATTTGTTTTATTCAATCATTTATTTATATCAGTCCAGCTGTTTTTTTTTTAATAAAATCACTGCTCTGATACCTAAATTTTTATCGCCAAGATGAAAGTATTTCAACACTAAGAAATCTGCTTAAAAATATTTATTTGAGATACTTATATGTAAGTCTCAGGAATTCATTTGAGTTATGGGGAAAGATAGAAACCATAGGGCATGTTAGTTTATAGTCAGAAGAAAAAGCTGCGAGAGGGGAAAATACAGTTGGTTTAGAGCAGAACACCTGCTTTGGAGTCCAAGTTCTATCATGTAGCAGCTGTGATCTTAGATCAGTCATTTAACCTGCCTGAGATTTAATGTGTAAACAACAGATAATATGAAGGCCTTACGGTTGTTCCAGGATTATATGAAATGCCTACAAAAATGGTTTAGAGATTATAAAACATGATATAAGCAAGTGTAGGACATTATTATACCATAATTCTTCAGGATTGAAAGAGTCAAATTATGGAAGTAACTTTTTATGAACAACTTCAAATTCTCTAATAAAAGCATATATTATTATCTTATTCTTTCTCTAAAATCTTCAAAAAGGAAAACACGACTGAAAGCTTATTTGTATTAATTAATGTTTGACTTGAGTTTTATTCACTCAAAACCTTGTAATTCCTGGAAAACCTGCTGCAATCTTTTGTGCTGCTCATATATTAATCTTCATCTCTTTGCTCATCCTATTCTGTGTTAGAGATAAGGCCTGAGTCTACTTTTATACTTGTATTATATATATTAAATATTAGATATATACAGAGCAGAAATTGCATTTGAGAGATTTGAGTTTTGTTTTTTTTTTGAGACGGAGTCTCACTCTGTCGCCCAGGCTGGAGTGCAGTGAGGCAATCTCAGCTCACTGCAAGCTTCGCCTGCAAGGTTCGCCTCCTGGTTCACACCATTCTCCTGCCTCAGCATCCCGAGTAGCTGGGACCACAGGCACCCGCCACCACGCCTGGCTAACTTTTTGTATTTTGAGTAGAGACAGGGTTTCACTGTGTTAGCCAGGATGGTCTCAATCTCCTGACTTCGTGATCCG
>NW_012102143.1:149823-152470 GCF_000951045.1 Mandrillus leucophaeus
AATTAGTTGGACGTAGCGGCACACACCTGTAGTCCCAGCTACTTGGGAGGCTGAGGCGGGAGAAAACTCTGTCTCAAAAATAAATAAATAAATAAAAATAAATAATAAAAAATAAAAATATAAAAAACCACCAGCTTTCACATAGATGAGCTTTTGCATGGAAATACATTAAATAACAAATAAAAAACTTAAGAAACCCCTGTAATCTGGCTTTTACAATCTAATACACTGTGACAAGAGTGCCAGTCCTAAAATACAAACTGGATCATAAAATTACCTCCTCTTCAAAAACCTTCAATAGGTTTTCACTGTTCAGAGAAAAGTGCTAACTTCTTAGCTTAGTATTGAAAGTTTACATTGTGGCTCAAGATCTCTCTCGTTTCCCCTTCTGTTTTACATACCTTCCTACACCCATTCTCAACCAGGCACAGTGAATCCAGCCTCTTATAAGGCTTCAAACATCAGCAACATCAAAAGAGTTGAGTGGCCTTTCAGGGACCCAATCAAGTGTTATGATGACCATAGGACCACATCAGGCAAAGATGATAAAGGAGGGAGGAATAAACTTTTCCCTAACTTAGAGGATCCCTGTGAAGGTAAACATGACAGAGGAAAATGGGAGTAACAAAGAGAGCAATTATTGTTTTCAGAGGCTGGCTACAATTGCCCCAGATGTACCAACTGCAGAGTAAAGCCAGCCATATCACCCCAAGAGAATCTCTCTAAAATACATCATCTCTATAGCCTTCACTTCCATTGCTGTGAGAAGAAAACGGCTTTTGTTTTTTTTTTTAGACAGAGTCTCCCTGTGTTGCCCAGGCTGGAGTGCAGTGGTGCGATCTCAGCTCACTGCAACCTCCGCCTCCCAATTTCAAGTGATTCTCCTGTCTCAGCCTCCTGAGTGGCTGGGGTTACAGGTACCCGCCACCACGCCAGGATTTTTTTTTTTTTTTTTTTGGTATTTTTAGTAGAGACAGGGTTTCACCATGTTGGCCAGGCTAGTCTTCAACTCCTGACCTCAAATGATCCACCTGCCTCGGCCTCCCAAAGTGTTGGCATCACAGGCATGAGCCACCATGCCCAGCCTGCTTTTGTCTTTTTTTCATATGAGAACGCCATTAATGCCATGCAGCAAAACTTATTCCAAAGAATGGCAGTTTCTCCTTGTGTAATGAGACTAAGAGAAAGATAATAGACTAGTTAAGTGCCCTGGCCAAGGTTACAGAGCAACAATAAAAGGATAATCTTCTTTTTGCTCTGCTATCACCTTATCCTCTCTTCCAAAGACTAAATTTTACCCTTATTTCTTACAATGAACTAAATGTTTATGTCCCCTCCGAATTCATACATGAAATCCTAACCCCCTATGTGATGGTATTAGGAGGTGGGACTTTGGGAGGTGATGAGGCCATGAGGGTGGAACCTTCATGAATGGGATCACTGCCCTACAAAAGGGACCCTAGAGAGCTTTCTCTTCTCTTTGAACCACATGAGGATATGAGAAAACAATAGTCTGCAACCTGGAAGAAGGCTCTCACCAAAACCTGAACATGCTGGTACCCTGATCTCAGACTTCTAACCTCCAGAACTGTGAGAAATGTTTCTGTTGTATATAAGCCACCCAGTCTTTGGCACTTTGTTACAGCAGCCCGAAATGACAAAGATATCGCTATTATAAATTTTAAAAATTACAGTGCTTTTTTTTGGTAATGAAATAAAGAACAACTTATTTGTAAAAAGACCCAGAAAAACTAAGTCTTAAGCACTTCCATAAGCACCGAAGTGCTCAAACCAATGACAATTCTGATTTCAGTCATAGGCTCCCAATTCTGGGGAAGCTGAATGCTTATGAAAGTGATTCACGCCCAGTCTGCAGTCCCAGCACTTTGGGAGGCAGAGGTGGGCGGGATCACTTGAGGTCAGGAGTTCAAGATCAGCTTGGTCAACATGGTGAAACCCCATCTCTATGAAAACACAAAAATTAGCCAGGCATGATGATGGTGGGTGCCTGCAATCCCAGCTACTCGGGAGGCTGAGGTGGGAGAATCACCTGAACCAGGGAGGCAAAGGTTGCAGTGAGCTGAGATCATGCCACTGCACTCCAGCCTGGGCAACAGAGTGAGACTCTATCCCAAAAGAAGAAGAAGAAGAAAAAAAATCAACCACAGGCATGAGCCACTGCACCTGGCCATGGAATTCCTTTAATTTTTTTTTTTTGAGACAGGGTCTCACTCTGTCACCCAGGCTGGTGTGCAGTGGTACCATCAGGGCTCACTGCAGCCTCTACCTCCCCAGGCTCAGGTGATCCTCTCACCTCAGCCTCCCAGGTAGCTGGGACCACAGGCGCACACCATCACACCCAGCTAATTTTTGTATTTTTTGTAGAGATGGGGTTTTACCATGTTGTCGAGGCTGGTCTTGAGCTCCTAAGCTCAAGCAATCCACCTGCCTCAGCCTCCCCAAAGTGCTGGGATTACAGGCATGAGATACCGAGCCCAGCTATTCACTGGAATTTTTAAGGTGTAGCACATCCATTATTGGTCAGGGGCTTCATTGTGACAGGAAAGAATTTGAGTCATGTTAGGTGATAGCTTCTAAAGATCATACCCCATTTAGATAGTGAACCTCTTAAAAAACCAAAATTGGC
>NW_012102143.1:153260-154663 GCF_000951045.1 Mandrillus leucophaeus
TTTTTTGAGATGGAATCTCACTCTGTCACCTAGGCTGGAATGCAGTGGTGTGATCTCAGCTCACTGTAACCTCTGCCTCCCAGGCTGAAGCGATTCTCCTGCCTCAGCCTGCTAAGTAGGTGGGATTACAACCCCTGCCACCATGCCCAGCTCATTTTTGTATTTTTGGTAGAGATGGAGTTTTGCCATGTTGGCCAGGCTGGTCTTGAACTCCTGACCTCAGATGATCTACCTGTCTTGGCCTCCCGAAGTCCTGGGATTACAGGCATGAGCCATTACATCCAGCCTGGACATGTGTGGCCCCTTGATCTTTTAAAAAAATTTTTTTTGGCTGGGTGCAGTGGCTCATGCCTGTAATTCCAGCACTTTGGGAGGCTGAGGCGGGTGGATTACCTGAGGTCAGGAGTTCGAGATCAGCCTAATCAACATGGTGAAACCCCATCTCTACTAAAAATACAAAAATAGCTGGGCGTGGTAGCAGATGCCTGTGATCCAAGCTACTTGGGAGGCTGAGGCACAAGAACTGCTTGAACCCGGGAGGCGGAGGTTGCAGTGAGCTGAGATTGTGCCACTGCACTCCAGCCTGGGCAACAAAGCGAGACTCCATCTTAAAAAAAAATATTTTTTGTTTTTTTTTTTTGGTAGAGATGGGGTTTTGCCATGTTGCCCAGGCTGGTTGCAAACTCCTGAGCTCAAGCAGTTCACCTGCCTTAGTCTCCCAAAGTGCTGGGATTATAGGCGGGAGCTACGGTGCCTGGCTGGAACTCACTTTAAATAGCAATTTGGCACATACTGAAATGTAGTATATATTCTGGACCAATCTTAAATCGTATACATATGTATTTTTTGAGACAGGTCTCACACTGTCACCTAGGCTGGAGTGCAGTAGTGTGATCTCAGCTCACTGCAGCCTTGGACTCTCGGGCTCAAGCGATCTTCCACCTTAGCCTCCTGAGTAGCCGGGGCTACAAGCATGTGCTACTGCACCCAATTTGTTGTAGAGACAGGATCTTACTATGTTGTCCAGGCTGGTCTCAAACTCCTAGGCTAAAGCGATCCTCATACCTTGACCTCCCCAAAGCGTTGGAATTATAGGCATGGGCCACCTTGCCCAGCCTCACTTTTTAAAAATAAAAAAACTATTACTTAGGATGAACAAATTCCAAGCTGACAACTACAGATAGTTTTTGACTAATGGTTAATAAACCAAAATAAAACTCTAGGGCAATAACTTTGCTACGTATCCAAAAATGAAACATGTATCTCACTCATTTAATTTACTGAATATATTAGCATTTGTGGCCAGTGAAATATATATATATATATATACACACACATATATATACACACATATATATATTCACACATATATATACACATATACACACACACATACACATATA
>NW_012102143.1:155833-163397 GCF_000951045.1 Mandrillus leucophaeus
AAAAAAAAAAAAAAAAAAAAAAAAAAAAAAAAAAAAATCTAGTCCTCAAATTTTGATATATTTTTAGGTTTAAAGTTTCTTAATTATTTTCCTCCATCTTTCCTGCAGAATAGTTACCAACTTCACAGTTGTTCTACACTTTTAAAAAAAGACTAGTTAAGTACAGTAGTGTAAAGACTTATTGATATTAAGTAATGATCATCACGTAATTGGTATAAAAGAAAAAACAAAGGTCAAATTAATCTGGATTTGTATATGACCGTTTTGGATTATAAGAAAGCTGAATTGGACATTTCATTTGCCCAACATTTACTGAACACTTATGAGTGTTAGGCTCAGGGCCAGGATATACTATGATTAATAAGACACGGTTCCTGCACTGGTCCCTGGAGTTCTTCTCCAGGTAGGGAAACCACCAGGTAAAAGAATAATTGCAATGCAATATGAGAAGGACTATCCATAATGGAGGCTTGTGCAAAGTACCATCTTCAGCTTGCCTGTGATCAGGCCTTGTGAGATAAGATAAATATCAGTGTCTAAAACATGCTTCTGAAGCTGAATATCCACTCACTAACTTATATCATTTTTCAGCACTGTGCCACACCCAGGTGTCTCATCTCTTCCTGATTTGCATACCCAGACAAGATAGCCAAAGTCAATGGGGCCATAGTCTCAGGTTAAGGCACAAACTCAGATCAAACACTACTCAAAGGAACCTACATCCGTTAGGTACCAATAGGTACAACTTCTGAAGACTTTAGGTCATGACGTGCCTTGTAATCTTTCTTCTCAAGAATGCTAAGTTTAAAAGCTCAGTCAGAATTCAACTCTGTAAATAAAATATTAGGCCTAGGCCGGGCGTGGTGGCTCACACCTGTAATCCCAGCACTTTGGGAGGCTGAGGCGGGTGGATCACCTGAGGTCGGGAGTTGGAGACCAGCCTGACCAACATGGAGAAACCCCGTCTCTACTAAAAATACAAAATCAGCTGGTGGCGCATGCCTGTAATCCCAGCTACTCAGGAGGCTGAGGCAGGAGAACCACTTGAATCTGGGAGGCGGAGGTTGCAGTGAGCCGAGATCGTGCCATTGCACTCCAGCCTGGGCAACAAGAGCAAAACTCCATCTCAAACAAACAAACAAACAAACAAAAAAAACCAAAACATATATAAAGCCTATTTCTCTGAAAATAAAACCTGTGCATTTCTGAAACTTTTATATACAGATTCTGGTAGAGAAATGTTTAAAAGAGGTAAAAATATGACGACAGAGCTTTTCTCCTGCAGAATAAGCCACTGTGTATCTTTATAAAAGTTCCCTAATTAAAGAACATCTCTCTTTCCTTTTCATCATAAAGAGACCATTAGCAAAATTACTCTCTTCCCCTATAATGCAAGCAGACTGGGGCAAGAACAGAACAGTTTTGGGGGCAGATCACTTCTTTTGTTGAAGTTGTTGGAGTGGTATTTATTCCCAAAGGTTTGGGAAAGAAGATATACTTGACTTTATTTGATTACAACATAGCTTGGCCATCATACACCACTGAGGTTTACAAGATGTTGCTCTAAGGATTTTCCAGCTTTCCATATCATAATGTACACATTAATGCAGAGGAAACTCAAACTGTAAAGATATACTGGTTGTCTTGAAGTACAATTCCAACCAAATCAATGGTATAAAAGAAAGGGTCTCATTCTGTTGAGACCTGTCTTATTAAAGACAGGTGCAGACCTGTCTTATTAAAGACAGGGTCTCATTCTGTTGCCCAGGCTGGAGTGCAATGGCACAAATGAAGCTCACTGCAGCTTTGAACTCCTGGGTGCCAGCGATTCTTCCCACCTCAGCTTCTTGGGAAGCTAGGACCACGAGTGCAAACTACTACACCCAGCTTGTTTTTTTGTTTTGTTTTGTTTTGTTTTTTTGAGAGACAGGGTCTCCCTCCGTTGTTCTAGGCTGATCTCTTATCTCCTGGCCTCAAGTGATCCACCTACCTTGGCCTCCCAAAGTGTTGAGATTATAGGCATCAGCCACCACACCTGGCCCTAAACCAAAGATTTAAAGAGAAAGTTTAGAAATATAATTCCAGCCACAGGTTGCAATCCAAACATCATTAAGAATTCCCTGTGGTGAAGCATCTTCTGAGAAAGTGAAGTCAAGCTTGTGTGTTAGGTTTAAGTGCTCAAAAAAAAAAAAAAAAAAAAAAAAAAAGATAGTATTCAATTTACTATTGTTGTAAAAGCCTTAGAGAAGGGCTGATCTAACCTCACTTCCAGATATCTTTTCTTTTTTTGAGACAGGGCCTCACTCCCATTGCCCAGGTTGGAGTACAGTGGTACGATCACAGCTCACTGCAGCCTCAACTTCCTAGGCTCAGGTGATCCTCCCACCTCAGCTTCCTGAGTATGTGGGACTACAGATGTGCACCACCACACCTGGCTAATTTTTTATATATTTAGTAGAGACAGGGTTTCGCCATGTTGCCCAGGCTGGTTTTGAACTCCTGGGCTCAAGCAACTCGGCCTCCCAACAGACATCTCCTTTTAAACATGTCCCCTCCTGTGGACCAGGACAATTTCCAAACACTGAAAGTTTCAAGAATTAAACAATTTATTTTTTTTTCTTTAGATGGAGTTTTGCTTTTGTTGCCCAGGCTGGAGTACAAATGGCATGATCTAGGCTCACTGCAACCTCCGCCTCCCAGGTTCAAGCAATTCTCCTGCCTCAGCCTCCCCAGTAGGTGGGATTATGGGGGCGTGCGACCATGCCCAGCTAATTTTTGTATTTTTAGTAGGGACAGGGTTTCACCATCTTGGCCAGGCTAGTCTCGAACTCCTGACCTCAGGTGATCTGCCCGCCTCAGCCTCCCAAAGTACTGGGGTTACAGGTGTGAGCCACTGCTCCTGGCTAAACAGTCAATTTCTTAAAAACCCCATATCAGTATGTAAATAAAATTAAGGTAAAAATTCAGTTATCCTGGGTCAGGATTCACTTTAAACAATATAAAAGCCTAATTAATAATGTTTAATGGTATGTTCATAATGTATTGATATGTGAACAGGAAGAATCTTTTTTAATTAAAAAGCAGTTTACAAAACATGTATGTGATCACAGTTATTAAAAATTATATTTACACATATATTTCCTTTACCAAAGGAATGACTGTTATAGAAAGTTTGGAAAATAGAGGACAGTGCTTGCTTGGGCAGCACATACACTAAAATTGGAATGATACAGAGAAGATAAGCATGGCCCCTTAAAAAAAAAGAAAACAAAGGACAAAACAGAAATAACTGTAATCTTATAACCCAGAGATTACTGGGTTTAATATTTTGATGTATATATTTCTAATTTTTTTTTTTTTGAGACGGAGTCTCGCTCTGTCGCCCAGGCTGGAGTGCAGTAGCCGGATCTCAGCTCACTGCAGGCTCCGCCTCCTGGGTTTACGCCATTCTCCTGCCTCCGCCTCCCAAACAGCTGGGACTACAGGCGCCGCCACCTCGCCCGGCTAGTTTTTTGTACTTTTTAGTACAGACAGGGTTTCACCGTGTTAGCCAGGATGGTCTCGATCTCCCGACCTCGTGATAAGCCAGTCTAGGCCTCCCAAAGTGCTGGGATTACAGGCTTGAGCCACCGTGCCCGGCCATATTTCTAGTTTTTAATGCACATATGCTTCTCCCCAATAAATGTAACTGTAAAGGAGTTTTTTAGTTATTAGCTTTGCCTATCTACCTACCTACCTACCTGTCTGTCTGTCTAAAACGGCATCTTAGATAGACAGACAGATAGGTAGGTAGACAGTGCAGTAGTGCACATGGCTTACTGTAGCTTCAAACTGTTGGGTTTGAGGGATCCTCCTGGCTTGGCCTCCTGAGTAGCTAGGACTACAGGCACCCCCAGCTAATTTTTTTGTTTGTTTGTTTTTGTAGAGACAAGGTCTCACTATGTTGCCTAGGCAGGTCTCAAACTCCTGGGCTCAAGTGATGCCCCTACCTTGGCCTCCCAAAGTGCTGGGATTATAGGCACGAGCCACTGCATCTGGCCACATCAACTTATATATACCTTGTATTCTAAGAAGCTAGGGGAAATTATAAGAATCACATACAATAGTGGTTCTCAGCCTTGGCTGACTATCAGAATCACTTGGGGGAACTTCTAAAACTCCTGATTCCCGGACCTGACCTTTCAGACCAATTAGAATCTCTGGAGATGGAATCCAGGCATCACTATTTTTCAGAGTTCCCCAAGTGATTCCACTGAAGCCAGGGTGGAGAACCACTACTTGACAAAGTGTCCCCTAATCCCTGACCCTTGAGCAAAAGGTGATTTACAACAGGGATTTCTTAAATTTTTATTTGCATACCAATCATCTGGAGATCTTGTTAAAACACAGATTCTGGTTCAGTAGGTTGGGTTGGGACCTGAGATTCTGCATTTCTAACCAGCTCCCAGATGGTGGCAATGCTACTGCCCCAGGGACCATCCTTTGAGTAGTTTTAGGCTACTAGAAAAGAAAACTCTCATAAAGAGTGAAAAGAAAAAAATTATAGCCACTAAAGCCCATACTCTACACCAGCAGACAGGGAGGGGTGGTCCACAATAGATGAACAGAGGGTTAAGGCTGGGAATTAAAAGATGTTTCTAGGCCAGGCATGGTGGCTCATGCTTGTAGTCCCAGCACTTTGGGAGGCTGAGGCAGGAAGACTGCTTGAGGCCAGGAGTTCGAGACCAGCCTGGGTAACATAGGGAGACCTCATCTCTATTAAAAAAAATAAAAATAAAAAAAATTAGCTGTGCATGATGGCGCATGCCTGTAGTCCCAGCTACTTGGGAAACTGAGGTGGGAGGATTGCATGAGCCCAGTTGTCAAGGCTGCAGTGAGCTGGGTTCATGCCACTGCATTCCAGCCTAGGCGACACAGTGAGACCCTGTCTCAAAATGGGAAAAAAAAAAAAAAAGCAATTTTAAAGGGAAAAAAAGGGAAAAAGATATTTCTAGGAAATAAGATTTTGGAGATTGGAAAGGTTTGGAACAACACATTTTTTAGGGGGAAAAACAGCCATTGGAGCTTATGTATTCGTGTGTACAAAGGAAAGCAAGCAAACATGGGGGAGAAGAGGAGTAGGCAGTGAGAGAAAAAGATCAAATGTCTAAAAAATTGTTATGGAAAAAATAAATCCTTGGCTACAGTGCTGGAAAGGGATAGAGAAGCACTATAAAGGGATCTGTGGAATCTACTTCTCTGCCAAAAACATGTTTGGGAAGCAGAAAAGCTAATAAACTGAAGTTGGTGTAGATTAATAACCAACTTCCATCAACTCCCTCCTGGGGACATGAAGAGACCCCAGGAGTATAAGTCTCCCCTGGCAGTGCTTTAGGAACTAACAACAAACAGTGAATTACTGCCCAAATGCTTCTCTTTATAAGCAATGAGAATGGCAAGAAGCTCAAACATGGCATCCCTTTGCAGATTCTTGGCAATATCCTTCTAGGAATTTCTAAACTTACAGGCAGGCTAGAGATATAGCCCCCAAAACAGGGGAAAAAAGTGTTTTTCTCCTGAGGGCCTTCACGTAGAAATGAGAAATGTTTAGCATTTCTTAGAACAATAAGATAAACATTTAATGTAAAGATATTCGTAAGTCACTACCAGACTTTCATACCTTCAAAATCATTTCTAAGAACAATAAAACAGGAAAACCTTCATGTAAATTAGCTGGAGCAATTATTTGAATCAGCTGGTATACTTTATCAGCTAGTCCTTATCAAAGGGGTCACATCCAAGTAAATTTCTGTTTAAATCAATAGAAGAAAGTAAGGGAAAAACTTTACCAAGATATGGAAAGAATTCTGTTGTCACATGATTTGTGTTACACATCACTTAGGTATACGAAACTCTGGCAGAAATGTATGCAGTCTTCACATTCAGTATCTATTTACTGTACAATGATGATGGCTAAGATGTACTGAGTACTAGATACTGTCCTAATAATTTAGATACTATTCACGTATAGATTAATCCACATAACCCTATGAAATAGGCATTATTATTATAGCTCTTACATGGATGAGGAATCTGTGGTTTGAGGATGGTAAGTTTTTGCTTCATTTCATTGCTCAAAGGTCACAAAGCCAATAAGTGGTCAAGTTGGTTTTTGACTGCCTGATTCTAACATCCATGATTTTTAACTTTATATGACACCTCCAACTATCCTGCGTAACCAATTTGTACCAGGGAGAGACTGAGGGATATAAGATGAATAAGTCATGATCCCTACACTTATGGTACAAGACAAATAGTTCCTCTAGGATATGAGATTAGAAAGGCATTTCCAAATGCTCCAGGATACAAGATGCCAGATCAGATTATGCTGCTAGTGTATTCCACAGGTCAAAACCCCTATACTTTTGGGGCCCTTGATTTTTAAACTTTTTAATATACCCTTAGTGGTTAAAAGGCATATTTATAAAAAGGACATGCTGCAAGCCTACTGACACTATTTTCTAGCTCAGGCAAGTTTTCCAGAAATTACTGAACCACATCAATTTATATAATAAAGGGGATAAAGCTGTAACAATGTCCAGCTAATGGATCTAATATCAGTTGAGAGAATGATCTCTTCCATATTCAAGTGATAGAGTGTTGCCTGATAACTTGGTCCATGAATACATTAGAATGGAGACAGAAATGAGTCTAAGACTAAGGTTGTGGTCTCTCTTGTGAGACCATTTCTATAAAATCTCCAAAGGCTAAAGGGAAATCACATTCATTGTATTAGCCCAACAATGGCTATAAATCAATACTTCTTAACCTATGGTACATAATCAATGCAGACAGATAAAGTCTTAACTATTTTGCATTTCTCAGGGCTAGCTTTCTAACAGTCTTGTTTAACTTAACTGCAGACAGTATAAGGCCAGGGCAAAGGTGAACAATATTTCCAGCCTTATCTGGCATTTAGCTATATTCATAGTTTAAAGGTAGTCCTCAAAGAAAGACGAGGCGGGGTAAAAGAGCTAATATTTGAGTACCCACTTTCAATATATATGTCACGTGCTGTGCTAACAGCCCCTCTTTTTTATTTTTCAATCTTATTTAATACTCATACCCACATAAAATAGTGGTGCTCCCAGCAGTCAAGTATCTTTCTCAGGAATTCACAGCTGCTAAATAATATAGCTAACATTCAGGCAGAGGTCTGTTCACACTACGTACCCTTGGGAACAGAAAGGCTCCAGGGAACTGCAGAGTCCTGGGTACCTTTGTGATGACATTCTTCAAGGGCTAGAAGAGCTGAGAGAACTGATGAGAGGGTGAAAAAGACAAGCAGACTCCCTCAAACATACCATGGAAATGGCCCTTTTGCCCTTCCTAACAATGTTCTCTTGGGGATATGTTTAGTAGAGAAGGAAGATGATGTATTGAGTTATTGACTTTGTACTGATCCACATTGAAAACAAAATTCCATTTACAACAAAACTTCCCTGTTGCAACTTGCACTTAAATATTGTGAGCTTGCCGGGCGCGGTGGCTCAAGCCTGTAATCCCAGCACTTTGGGAGGCCGAG
>NW_012102143.1:165298-166866 GCF_000951045.1 Mandrillus leucophaeus
CCCCATACTCCTGGGCTCAAATGATCTTCCTGCTTCAGCCTCCTGAATAGCTGGGACTACAGGCATGTGCCACCATGCCTGGATAATTTTTAATTTTTTTTTTTTGGTTGAGACAGAGTCTGTGTTGCTCAGGCTGGTCCTGAATTCCTGGGCTCAAGTGATCCTCCCACTTTGGCCTCCCAAAGTGCTGGGATTACAAGCTTGAGCCACACAGGCCTGGTTTTATGTTATTTTTCTAATAATGAATCTCACTATATTTTACAAAAATATTGGTCTATGAAGGATTAGAAGTAAAAACCCAATTCTTTGCCAGCTATAGTTTAAGCAGCATTGTTCTAGGAAACAGGAAGAGTAAGATAAGACTTTTGCTCTTGACAAGGTCTTAGTCTTGTGTGAGTGTTCAATAAAAAGTCTTGCCAGGTGTAGTGGCTCAAGCTTGTAATCCCAGCACTTTAGGAGGCCAAGGTAGGAGGATCGCTTGAACCCAGGAGTTTGATACCAGCCTGGGCAATATAGTGAGACTGTGTCTCAACAACAACAAAAATTAGCTACATGTGGTGGTGTGTGCCTTTAATCCCAGCTACTTGGGAGGCTGAGGGCAAGACTGTGCCACCGCACTACAGCCTGTGCAACAGAGTGAGATCCTGCCTCCAACAACAAAAACTCTTTTCATCCTCATACACATTTTTGAGGAACACAGAAAGTTTAGGCTTTGTAAATAGGTCTGGGGAATATTACTTTTTTTCTAATGAGCTATTAATAGGTTAAAAGGACAACAGAGAAGGGTGAGATAAGAAAGGCTGTCAACAGAAAGGATAGTTTGATAAAGAATAGGAAATCAACTGGCAACCAGGAGGCCAGCAGGTATAACAAATTGCTATATGCCTCAGGTGAAGAAGTCAAGAGGGCAAATCAAGGCTTACTGGAGGAAGACACTGAGTCCAGTCTCTGCCATACATTCCATTCTCCAGAGTGTTGTTTGTTATAGCATCACCTCCTATGGCCACTTGTTTATACCTGTGTCATAGTACTTTTTGGAGAGTACCATGAATATGTTAGTTTGCAAGCCAAATTCTACAAGTTGAAAGTCAAATAAATATATTATTTATCTTTCTCTTCTCAGTGCTCAGCATGTAACTGGCACTCAAATATGTGTTGAACCACACTAAGCAATAGAGGGCAAGTTCATAAGAATTCTCTTCAGGCTGAGCAACCAAAAGAGATGCTTTAAGGGTCTAGTAGACTGCAGAAAGGGCAATTTAGGCTGGGGCGCAGTGGCAGATGCCTGTAACACCAACACTTTGGGAGGCCAAAGCAGGAAGACTGCTTGAGCCCAGGAATCCAAGACCAGCCTGGGCAACATAGTGAGATTCCATCTCTACCAAAGGAAAAAAAGAAAAAAAGAAAAGACAAATTAGCCATACAGTGGTGCGTGTCTGTAGTCCCAGTTACTCGGAAAGCTGAGGCAGGAGGACTGCTTGAGCCCAGGATTTCAAGGCTGCAGTGAGCCATGATCTTACCACCGCACTTCAGCCTGGGTGGCAAAGCAAGATCCTATCTCCAAAAAA
>NW_012102143.1:170111-171385 GCF_000951045.1 Mandrillus leucophaeus
CTCCTGCCTCAGCCTCCTGAATAGCTGGGATTACAGGTGGGCACCACCATGCCCAGCTAATTTTTGTATTTTTAGTAGGGACAAGGTTTCACCCTGTTGGCCAGGCTGGTCTCGAACTCCTGACCTCAAGTGATTCACCTGCCTTGGCCTCTCAAAGTGCCGGGATTACAGGTGTGAGCCACTGCGCCTGGCCTAACAATTTGGTTTTAAGAACTGATGACTTGTAGTGTTGTAAGCAACCCAAACTTATCTTAATGGACACAGAAGGCTTGTTTCAAAGTTTTTCATAAAAATATTTCTTACCCTATTCAGCTAATCTTCTGAGAGGACACAGAGGAAACAAGAAAATCTCAGACAGAGATCTTAGGTGCAGTGGCTCACACCTGTAATCCCAGCACTTTGGGAGGCCAAGCTAGGAGGATCACCTGAGCCCAGGAGTTCAAGACCAGACGGCGAAACGTAGTGAGACCTCATCTCTACTAAAAAAAAAAAAAAGAAAAAAGAAAAAAGAAAATCGCAGGCAGAGAAAGCATTTGGCGGTATGGTCCGTACCGCAACATGGAAAAATGCACTGGTTCTAAGAGCAGTTGTCAATATTTGAAATTAATCCTAGCTGACTATAGATCTGCTCATGAGAGCTAGTTTAAATAAATAGGTTGACATCTTTGTGCAGTCATTTAGAGCAAGTTTTACATATTCAGCATGATCAAAACTATATTTTGCATAAATTCAGACAGGGGATTTATTAGTATTTATCTGTCTTGCTAGGGAGCCAAAGGAACAGTATTCACAGTGAATGATGACAAAAAGTTTGTTTTACGTGGAGGACAGTATTATTGCAGTAATCTTGAGTTTCTCACTTAATCATT
This sequence comes from Mandrillus leucophaeus, assembly GCF_000951045.1. Lineage (NCBI taxonomy): Eukaryota > Metazoa > Chordata > Mammalia > Primates > Cercopithecidae > Mandrillus > Mandrillus leucophaeus. The sequence continues at coordinate 170,981 of NW_012102143.1, forward strand.
TCTCTACAACTCTCCAAAGAGAGCTTCTATTCTCCTTTTTTCCTTGCCTACTACTATAATCATTCCAATTGTCTCATTCACGTATTTATTGCACAAACATGTATTGAGGTACTGTGTATCAGGTGCAAATATTGGGGATTCCACAGCTGTACCACTCAGAATGTGGCCCACAGACTGGTCCTGGTCTGTAAATTCATTTGCTACCAGCCTGTGACACGTGTTTAAAGTTTTTAGTAACAATACAGCAGAATAATTTATTTGTTGATTTCAATAATAATTTTTAAAAACTTTTATGTCATTTTTTAAAACCTTTTTTTTTTTTTTTTTTTTTAGAGACAGGGTCTCACTCTGTTGCCTAGGCTGGGGTGCAGTGATGTGGTCACAGCTCACTGTAACCCCATACTC
>NW_012102143.1:173140-176005 GCF_000951045.1 Mandrillus leucophaeus
ATCTCAAAAAAAAAAAAAAAAAAAGTGGGAGGGGGGCAACTACTTAAACCTGCAACTCAGAAAGAAAAAAAAAAAGCAAAACCAACCCACCAACCAACCAAAAAACCTCCACTCTCCCTAAGGAGAACAACTAAGTCAGTCAGCTGAATTGCAAGTAACAATATATTAGAATTTAAAAACCCATTCTGCATTAAGTTTGAATTCATGACTTGACAGAGTACTCATAAATTATATATGGGCATGTGGCTCTGAGTAATTTCAAGGTAAGTATATTTTTCAGACAAAATGGCTGACTAAGCATATAATGATATATGCTAATGTCTACTATGGCAGACCAGAGCAATATGAGGCAAAGCTTCAAAATCAAGGTCACAGGCATAAAGAAAAACCTCTCCCTTCTCATTACTTTGGGGTGGAAGCAGCTGCAATGACTAGCAGTAAACAAACGGAGTTTCTATTTGGTGGTATCCTGAGCATTTTCATTACAGGGCCGTCTGTCTTTACTCTGTTTTCATAGTTTTTGGTTGTGGCTTTTTTCTTCCTGTTCTCTATCTTTTCACACTCTGCCTTTATGATCTCTCCCTTCTCAAACTCTCTCCTCCTTGTTTCCTTTCTGAACTCATTTCCTTCTCTTACTCCCACTTTCTTCATTAATTCTTAAATACCACTTAGTCAGAGCCCTCTTATGCTTCTGCCTTAGTGTTGGTTATACAGAGCATTCTGCCTTTAGTACCTTCTTAATGACCAATTCTAATTCACGGCCATTTAAATGCATTTCTCCACCCAATAATTTCCCAGTGATTTTCCCATTTATGGGGGATAAGGTGAGAAAATATAAATGGATCTCTGAGAACCCAGGTTTCAGTATCCTTGAAACATAATATGCAGCATTGTAATCAGTGGTGATATCCCTGTGAAATAATACTCTTGTGCTGGCAAAGTTACTGTGCTTGGAAAGTATACCATCAAAATTCAAACTGGCCTGGGAAACAGTGGAGGCAAGTAATTTAGTAATGAGAAAAAGATCAGTATTATGAAACACAACACAGTCTTCTCCCTAGCAAAGTCAAACAATAAAACAAACCTCTCTTTTAGTCAGCCCATTATCCCACTGACATGTACAGTTATGTGCCTGGAACTGGTCAGAAACAAGCTAGAAGAGACATATCCAAAGAGATTCTTAGAGGTCCCTTTGCACTTTTATTTGCTTCCCAGCACCTCCTGATTGAAGAAGAGATAATACAAGGCCTTTTCCCAAGGGCATGTTCTCAAAAGGGCCACTGTTTCTTTCAGGTTATTTGGAGGCACAGGGATATTGCCTTGAATCCTATCAAAATCTACATCCAGAGACGCCTGAATTTCACCCAGTTTTTAAAAAATGCTATAGTATTGGGAAGAAACTCAACTCCTTCAAATTATAACCCTTAAAAAAATAAAAGCTGGCTGGACAGGGTGGCTCATGCCTGTAATCCCAGCACTTTGGAAGGCTGAGAAGGGCGGATCACCTGAGGTCAGGAGTTTGAGACCAGTTTGGCCAACTGAAACACTGTCTCTACTAAAAATACAAAAGTCAGTTGGGCGTGGTAGCACATGCCTGTGATCCCAGCTACTCGGGAGGCTGAGGCAGGAGATTGCTGGAATCTGGGAGGTGGAGGTTGCAGGGAGCCGAGATCACGCCACTGCACTACTCCAGCCTGGGCAATAGAGCAAGACTCTGTCTCAAAAAAAAAAAAAAAAGCAAAGTCAAAGATGATTTTGGTTTTCCAGCTAATAAGTGTCATCTAGGGGGTTTCCTCTGTTGTCACTCCAAGAGCCACAATTAATTCCCAGAATTATGAAAAAGGGCTTTCAGGTATCTAAGCTGAAGTAAAAAACAATCACTAAGGCTCTGACTTTTCTGATATCCTGAAACATGAAATCTATAAATTTACAAAACAGATCGCAATGCTAAACCTTAAAGCAAAGGTAAATAATGATTGTAATAATGTAATAGCAAGCGTAGTGAATTTGAAGAGCTATGGTTTTTAAATTGAGTTGGCATGTATTATTTCATTCAAATTTCATAACATCTCCATCAAACAGCATGCATTATCCTTGCTTTTTTTTTTTGAGACGGAGTCTCACTCTGTCGCCTAGGCTGGAGTGCAGTGATGCGATCTTGGCTCACTGCAAGCTCCACCTCCCAGGTTCACGCCATTCTCTTGCCTCAGCCTCCTGAGTAGCTGGGACTACAGGCGCCCGCCACCATGCTCGGCTAATTTTTTGTATTTTTAGTAGAGACGGGGTTTCACCGTGTTAGCCAGGATGGTTTCCATCTCCTGACCTCATGATCCATCCTACTTGGCCTCCCAAAGTGCTGGGATTATGGCGTGAGCCACGGCGCCTGGCTGCATTATCCTTGTTTTACAGCTATTAAGTGACTTGTACAAAGTCAGATGGCTTAAATAAGTGATTTCCATTATGTAATGAATTCTATCTACCCACTCAAGCTGCTCCCCTAATATCTGCTTTCTTAGGTCACCAGATTTCTTGAAAGAGTAATCTATTCTTGCTGACTTTATTTCCTCATATATTTTATTCATTTTCCAATCTTGAAAGATTATACTTTTGTTTCTTTATTCTTTTTTTTTTTCCAGACAGGGTCTTGCTCTGTGGCCCAGGATGGAGTGCAGTAGCCAGTGGCACAATCTTGGCTCGCTGCAACCTCTGCCTCCTGGGCTCAAATGATACTCCTACCCCAGCCTCCCGAGTAGGTGGGACTACAGGCACACGCTAGCATGCCTGGCTAATTTTTGTATTTTTGGTAGAGGCAGGGTTTCACTATGTTGCCCAGGCTGGTTTCCAACTCCTGACTTCAAGTGATCC
>NW_012102143.1:176274-207196 GCF_000951045.1 Mandrillus leucophaeus
CAGGATGGTCTCGATCTCCTGACCTCGTGATCCGCCCGTCTCGGCCTCCCAAAGTGCTGGGATTACAGGCTTGAGCCACCGCGCCCGGCCCACTATCTATTATTGTTAAAAGATCACAATGACCTATAAGGTATCATAGGACTCTCAGCTGATTCTTAAATATCATTAATGAATAAAATTTTGATGAATTCCAAGGATTTGTTTGGTCCTTATCCTTCCTTATTCCTGACTCCAACTCACTCTTGAAATACTTTCCTTCCTCTTTGTTACTCCGTACTATCATAAAGATTAAACTAGGCACCACCTCATCTTTTAAGATCCTATTCAAGTGATAATCCTTTGTTGTTGTTGTTGTTGTTGAGATGGAGTCTCCCTCTGTGGTACACGCTGGAGTGCGGTGGCATGATCTCGGCTCACTGCAACCTCCACCTGGGTTCAAGCGATTTTCCTGCCTCAGCCTCTCGAGTAGCTTGGATTACAAGTGTGCAACACCACACCCAGATAATTTTTGTATTTTTAGTAGAGACACGGTTTCACCATTTTGGCCAGGCTGGTTTCCAACTCCTGACTTCAAGTGATCCGCCCGCCTCGGCCTCCCAAAGTTCTGGGATTACGGGCATGAGCCACTGCGCCCAACCTCAAGTGATAATTCTTGAAGTCTTCCACAACACCCCTAGTAGTAGTCATCCTTTCTCTGAGTTTCCACAGCACTTGATACTACTAGGCACTTCACACATTGTATTCTGATTGTTATGGTCTCTTTCTCTCTCCCTTATATAAGTTATTTGGTCATGGAAACTGGTTTATCATTTTCTTTTTTTGAGATGGAGTTTCACTTTTGTTGCCCAGGCTAGAGTGCAATGATCTCAGCTCACTGCAACCTCTTCCTCCCGGGTTTAAGTGATTCTGTCTCAGCCTCCCGAGTAGCTGGGATTACAGGCACATGCTACTATGCCCGGCTCATTTTTGTATTTTTAGTGGTGACAGGGTTTCATCCTATTGGTCAGGCTGGTCTCCAACTCCTGACCTCAGGTGATCCACCCGCCTTGGCCTCCCAAAATGCTGGGATTACAGGCATAAACCACTGCGCCTGGCCTGGTTTATTATTTTCTATCTCTTTGGTTTAGCAGATGATATACCACGTACAGATTCTGTTAACAAATGTCTGAATGAATGGCCAGTAAGTGGCAGCACTATGACCAGAACGCAGCTCTTCTGGTTCCCTTGTCTTTGCTTCTTAGGCAGAAGATGGCTCAAAAGAAATGAAGGCTTACAGTTACATTTCTCACTTCCTATTTCATGAAAATGCTGAATCTCAGATTTAGTCCCTTTTTCTTAATCTTTATCAGTGACCTGGTGAAGAACTATACTTTTCACACAGAGTAGTCACGTAGGTAGCAGTGCCACACACGGCATAGTTATGACTATCCTACAATTTGCTCTCTTTCACACACACACACACACACACATATACACACAGATACATACATATATACACACACAGATAAGTATATATACACACACACACATACACACACACATACACACACACATATATATAGTTTGTAGAGATGGGGTCTTGCTCCGTTGCCCAGGCTGGAATGAAGAGACACAATCATAGCTCACTGTAGCCTCGAATTTCTGAGCTCAAGTGATCCTCCTGCCTCAGTCTCCTGAATAGCTGGGACCACAGATGGGACCACATTTTTTAACAGAGAATCACAGAAAAGGAAATAGTCTGTTAGATTCTTATTTCAATCCACAAATACTTAATGGACCTTTTAAACAAACCCTAAATGCATAATAACACTCTGTAACAGGAATCCTCAAGTTGGTTCTATAAGCTACCCACAATATACTTTCACCTGATATTTTTCACAGATGTTTAAGGAAAAGGTTTCAGGATGAAACTGAAATAAGCTGGTCACAAGGTAGCCTTGTGTATTCTGAACAATGCCAAGAAATGTTTGTTTATCCACGTTAGTATCCAAGACTTTTTCACTTTTTTTTTTTCTATTAACGAGATTATCTGAATTGCTCATCTGAAAACAACTTCACCATGGGATAAATTTTGTGTTACTTTATTGGATAAAACTATATGGACACAATCTTGTGCTTATCAGACTTGAGTGATAACCTCCTATGTTTGATCATCACTGAAGTTGCTAATCAGACCCCTATGAGTAGCCATCTCTTGACTACAGAGGCCGATGTTTAAGAGGACTGTGCTTAAGATGAAAAAAATACAAAAACAAGAATATATCTACCTGCTGCTTAAGTATTTTCTGGAAAAAGGATTTTTTTCCTCTGGTAACTCTTAATTGTTAAAAAATTCATTATCTTGGGCTAAACCCTGGCCCCTGTGTCTGGTGAATTGAGGGAAAAAAATAATATAGGGGACATGACCACATTAGAAGAGGATAATTTTCAACTGAAAAATAAATGTGGCTGTGACTTAAACACTGAGAAAAGGGCTGGGCATGGTGGCTTATGCCTGTTAATTCCAGCACTTTGGGAGGCCAAGGCAGTCAGATCACTTGAGCCCAAGAGTTCAAGACCAGCCTGGGCAACATGGCAAAATCTGGTCTCTAAAAAAATAACAAAAATTGGCTGGGCGTGGTGGCTCACTCCTGTAATCCCAGCACTTTGAAAAGCTGAGATGGGTGGATTGCCTGAGGTCAGGAGTTCGAGACCAGTCTGGCCAACATGGTGAAACCCCGTCTCTACTAAAAATACAAAAATTAGCCGGGTGTGGTGGCAGGTGCCTGTAATCTCAGGTACTCGGGAGGCTGAGGCAGGAGAATTGCTTGAACCTGGGAGGCGGAGGTTGCAGTGAGTTGAGATCGCGCCATTGCATTCCAGCCTGGGTGACAAGAGTGAGACTTTGTTTCAAAAACAAAAAACAAAAAAAAAAAAAACCCACAAAAATTAGCCAGGCATGATAGTGTGCGCCTGTAGTCCCAGTTATCTGAGAGGCTGAGGTGGGAGGATCACTTGAGCCTAGGAGGTTAAGGCTGCAGTGAGCTGAGAAATTTTTTTTTTTTTTTTTTTTTGGCACAACTTCTGCCTCCTGGGTTCAAGTGATTCTTGTGCCTCAGCCTCCCAAATAGCTTCTGTGGGGTTTGCCATGTTGGCCAGGCTGGTCTTGAACTCCTGACCTCAAGTGATCTGCCCACCTAGGCCTCCCAAAGTGCTGGGATTACAGGCATAAGACACCTCACTCAGCCAAGCTGAGAAAAATTTAAAACTCAAAATTAATAATACAACAACAAAAGAATAAATTCTCCAGAGAGGCACCATGGTATACCGTAGAAAAGATGGACTTTTAAAAGACAAAACAAGGCTTAAATTAAGGTTCTGCCTTCATTTAAGTCACTGCCTTGTCGATCCTCAATTCCTTAATCTATAAAGTGAGGCTAACAATGAATAGGGTTGTTGTGATAACGCAGTAATATATCAAAGTTCTTTAAAAACCGAAAAGCAGTATAGAATTATGAGATATTACTAGACCACCCCCTTTCTTTTTGTGGCTATATTTACAGTGTTAATTTATATTAGAGCTATTCAGGTTTCATTCTCTAAATGTTATCTAAATTCAAAGGCAATAATTGCTCTCCTTGATTCTGAATCAGTTGTATCCACAATGCACTAAACCAAACACTTCAATACTGAGTGTCTAAGAGTTGTGTCAAAAACAAAAAAGAAATAATCAGGTCACAAAAAAACATTTTGCCTATTTTAGGTGTAGAACACATCTCAATATAAACATTTGCTGAAAAGAGTACTTGTTAAGTAAGAGAGGCTGTCACCAAATCAAAGAATTGTAGTGCTGGAAAAGGATTTGAGTATTTCTGGAGATCATCTACCGTAATACACATTTGATACATACAAAATTTCCCTCTGCAACACTTGACAGACAGGCATCAATCTGCTGCTTAAAACACTTTCTGGAAAATATCTTTTTTCAGGTAACTCTACTAATTGTTAAAAACTGGCCTAAACTCTGTCACTTGTAATTTCTACCCTCCAAATCTTGTACTTCCTCTGAGAGCTACACAGCAACATTTAATTCTTCATCTTTAGAACAGTTTTTTTTTTTTTTTTTTAAACTTTAGAAGAGAACACTCAAGTCCCTTGTCCAGCTCTTTTCATCTTTAGGTTAAACTTCCTTCAGTTCCCCCATTATTGAATGTATGCCATGTTTCAAGTGGCCCTCCTTTGCACCAGCTCCACTTTTCCCTGCCTCCCTTTGCTGTAGACTAAACAAGCTCCCATGTGTCCTACAGTGAGACCATCACCTTCTTTGCCATAAACAGTGTGCTTTAATCCAATCCATTGAAATCTTTGTGGATACTGGACTGTAAGAAAATATATTTGCTTTTCTTCCCAGCTCCAAAATTATAAGCAGGTCAAAAGCAAAAAAGAATGCTGCTCTCAAAACTTTTGACAATTTGAGTTTTACGCATTCAAGCAATTATTAGAATAGTCAGGCTGCTGGAGAAGATGGCCTTTAAAATTCCTTCTTATGATGCTAGGCTTTAGCTCAGGAATAGGGAGGGATAGATCTATAAGTCAAATCCTCTCATAACATGAGGATTTGTGGATGCAGAATGCTGACAAGTGAGGCCTGGGAGGCAAAACTGAGGTCAACCCTAGTAAGAATCTAGAGCTTCCAAGCCTCAGAACCACTGCTAGTCCTTTATCAGATGTAGTGATGATTACAACTGGAATTCTTCATGAGAGTTTAACCGTGTTCTGTCCCATTTCTCCAGAAGTTACCATAATGTTTCATTATAAACCGTATACACAACCCTGGGAAGAAACTTAGAAGGTCAGTAGAAGACTACATAAATATCTAATTATACTCTAACTTCCTTCCAAAAAGCAAAAGCAGGAATGCCTGTTTAAGAATCCTAAGGGCTGGGTGCAGTGGCTCATGCCTGTAATCGCAGCACTTTGGGAGGCCGAGGCGGGTGGATCACAAGGTTAGGAGATTGAGACCATCCTGGCTAACATGATAAAACCCTGTCTCTATTAAAAATACACACACACACAAAATTAGCCGGGTGTGGTGGTGGGTGCCTGTAGTCCCAGCTACTCGGGAGGCTGAGGCAGGAGAGTGGCGTGAGCCGAGATCGCGCCACTGCACTCCACGTTGGGCAACAGAGCGAGACTCCATCTCAAAAAAAAAAAAAAAAAAAAACAAAAAATCCAAAGACCAGGTATGGAGGATCATGTCTGTAATCCTAGCATTTTGGGAAGCCAAGGTGGGCAGATCACTTGATCCCAGAAGTTCGAGAGCAGCCTGGGCAACATAGTGAAACCCTTTCTCTACAAAGAAAAAATATGAAAATTAGCTGGGTATAGTGGTGCACACCTGTGGTCCCAGATACTCAGGAGGGTGAGGCAGAGGATCACCTGAGCCTGGGAGGTCAAGGCTGCAGTGGGCTATGATAGCACCAGCCTGGGTGACAGTGAGACCCTGTCACACACACAAAGAAAGAATCCTAAGATAATCAATAGGACATTATATTCATTTAATCCATTCAAGATAACAATCAAACTCTCAAGAGTCCATGCATGAGGAAACAAGCTGCCAATCACAATCTACATGAAATTGGGCTATATGAGTGGTATATCTGGTTGCTTTCCAAGACTTTGGGTTGATAGACAAAAACTATATTATGGGAAATAATAAACCTCAAATTCATTTTTAATGTTTGGCCAAGGCAACTGTACTAGGGAATACTGACATTCAAGAGAAGTTCTACAGTTGACTTTTCTTAATACGTCGACCATTCTTATTCTTTATTTTAAGTGAGTAAATAGAAGATGTAAAGCCAACTAGTTTTTGGTTGGAAGCAAAGTCAAGGATCAAGGTACTATGAGAAAGAAGATACAGGGATTCCAGGACCCAACTATGGGAGAAGAAATGTAAGAACACAAGTGAAAGGTGCTTTCAGAAACCTTCTGAGCCCAAACTCTTTTTGCTAACCTGCCATAAATTAGAATGAGATTCATTTTCTAGACAAGATAAACATGAGGTATACATCAATGCCTATTGAATCATTTATTCAGAGGCAAAACGGGAATACCATAGTTTTTTTCAGTAGGAAAATATAACTAGAATGAAGGCATCAGTTGTATCTCAGAGAAATAAGTGGCTTTACAATCATGTTAACACTATTGTCATTATTATTATTATTATTGAGATGGAGTCTCTGTTGCCCAGGCTGGAGTGCAGTGGCGTGATCTTGGCTCACTGCAACCTCCACCTCCCAGGTTCGAGCGATTCTCCTGCCTCAGCCTCCCGAGTAGCTGGGATTACAGGTGCACACCACTATGCCTGACAAATTTTGTATTTTTAGTAGAGACGGGATTTCACCATGTTGGCCAGGCTGGTCTTGAACGCCCAAACTCAGGTGATCCACCCACCTCAGCCTCCCAAAGAGCTGGGATTACAGGCATAAGCCACCATACCCGGCCTGTCATTATTATTAGTAATTATTAATAAAATGAATGGCGGCAGATATTACTATATGCCAGGCACTGAACCAAACATTTTTTATGCAGTTTCATTTAATTCTCAAAACAACCCTCTGATGATATGAGATACAGATGCTGAGGCTCAGAGTCTAAACCTTGGAAGTGAGCCCATACTCTAAACCATCATGCTATATGCTCTACTGCAGTTATGTGTAAACATTTGATAGATACCAATTACGTTCTATAGACACTATACACACATATAAACCAAATGAAAGTGCCCCTTTCCTTCAATGTTGTGAACACTGAATATTCTTACTTATTTATTTTTTTTTGAGACTGAGTCTCTCTCTGTCACCCAGGCTAGAGTGCAGTGGTGCAATCTCAGCTCATTGCAACCTTGGCCTCCCAGGTTCAAGTGATTCTTCTGCCTCAGACACCCTAATAGCTGGGATTACAGCTGTCCACACCATGCCCAGCTATTTTTTGTATTTTTAGTAGAGACGAGGTTTCCTCGCATTGGCCAGGCTGGCCTCGAACCCCTGACCTCAAGTAATCTGCCCGCCTTGGCCTCCCAAAGTGCTGGGATTACAGGTATGAGCCACTGTGCCTGGCATCTTTTTTTTTTTAAATAAATTTTTATGTATTTTTTTTTGAGACAGTTTCACTCTGTAGCTCAGGCTGGAGTGCAGTGGTGTGATCTCAGCTCACTGCAACTCTTGCCTTCTGGGTTCAAGCGATTGTTTTGCCTCTGCCTCTTAAGTAGCTGGGATTACAGGCGTGTGCCACTATGTTTGGCTAATTTTTTGTATTTTTAATAGAGAGGGGGTTTTGATATGTTGGGCAGGCTGGTCTCAAACTCTCGGCCTCAAGTGATCTGCCCACCATGGCCTCCCAAAAGTATTGGGATTACAGGCATGAACCACTGTGCCTGGCCTATTTTTTTTTTTAATTTTATTTTCATACAGTGCCACTCTCAGGATATATATATTATCAATCTTTTAAATTTGTGTCAATTAATTGGGAATAAAGAGATAGTCTATTATTATTATTATTTTAGACAAGGTCTCACTCTGTTACCCTGGTTGGAATGCAGTGGGGCACAATCTTGGCTCACTGCGACCTCCACCTCCCAGGCTCAGGTGATCCCCTCACCTCAGCCTCCCAGTAGCTGGGACCACAAGTATGCGCCACCACACCTGGCTAATTTTTGTGTGCGCTTTTTTTTTTTTGTAGAGGCAGGGTCTTGCCATGTTGCCCAGGCTGGTCTCAAACTTCTAGGCTCAAGCTATCCGCCCACCTCGGCCTCCCAAAGTGCTGGGATTACAGGCATGAGCCACTGCACCTGGCAGATAGTCTATTATTTTAACAAGGTTGAGCATTTCCTCATTTATTCATTGGTCATCTGCTTTTTTCTTCTAGGAACTGCTTGTTCATATCCTTTGTCCATTTTGAGTTAAATGCTTATCGTATTGATTTGTAGGCAGCCATTTATATTCTGGATATTATAATATCTGAAGTATAAATAAATGAATTAAATAAATAAATGAAGACAATAAGCTAATATTTAAAAAAAGCTACATTACTACTCCATATCTTATACCAAAGAAAATTCCAGATGGATTAAAGATAATGAAATCATAAAAGCATAATTCCTTCTCATGGAAGTCTGTCAGTTTCTTGTTAATTTAATAAAGTAATATTTTTATGTTGATGAAAAAGCTATTCAAATAGGCAAAACAGTGGATACAGACCATACTAGAAAGCTAGTATAAGAGTACTGTGACAAATGCTGGGCGCGGTGGCTCACGCCTGTAATCCCAGCACTTTGGGAGGCCTGAGGTCAGGAGTTTGAGACTAGTCTGGCCAACACGGAGAAACCCCATCTCTACTAAAAATACAAAAATTAGCCGGGCATGGTGGTGGGTACCTGTAATCCCTGCTACTTGGGAGGCTGAGGCGGGAGAATCGCTTGAACCCGGAAGGCAGAAGTTACAGTGAGTTGACATCGCATTATTGCACTCCAGCCTGGGCAACAACAGTGAGACTCCATCTCAAAAAAAAAAAAAAAAAAAAAAAAAAGAGTACTGTGACAAATCTGTCAGTGAAAATAACTGAAAGTAATTATCTTTGGAAATCATAAACATGGTAAATCTATTATTAAGTGAACAAAGTAAGTTACAAAGTGATATTTACTATTCCATTTTTATAAAAAACACATTAAAAATAAGCTACATTAGAAGGCTATATTAAATAATACTTACAAAAGTGACTCTAGGTAGCTGGAGTTCGTAATAGGAAAATTAAATAGAATTTTAAAAAATGCATTGCTTTTGAAGATATTCCTTTTACACAGACATAAAGCTGGTTAGCTTCTGGAAAGAAGGGACTGTAAGTCATTCATTTTTGTATCCTTCAAGTGTAGAGTGCCCTATACATAACAGTCACCCAACAGACCTTTGTTGAAGAAAAGAAACGGGAAACGTGGGATTTACAAACATCAATCTCTATGTCAGCTGCTTAAAATCAAATCCAAAATATTTGCAGGAGAATCATATTGTTCCCCAAGTAACATTTCATTCACAACATTAATTTACAATTAGGAAATGTTATGCTTTTAACAAACAAGAAAGAAATGCAAGGTTCTTAATGTGTATGAGAGCCTTGCATTTCTTGAGAGGTAGTATAGCGCCACAGTCCAGTATAGCTCTTAAACCACTATGCTATATTACCTTTTATGGATCTAGGGATCCAGGAAAATACAAATTCAAACAAGGTATCATGTGTTGTCCAAACTGGCAAAAATAAAAAAGATTGACCTAGTCAACGTGGAAAACTGAGTACTATCCACACTGTTGGTGGGAGATCATAATGGTGCTCTTTTTTTTTTTTTTTTGAGACAGAGTCTTGCTCTGTGCCCCAGGCTGGAGTGCAGTGGCGCGATCTCGGCTCACTGCAAGCTCCGCCCCCCCGGGTTCACGCCATTCTCCTGCCTCAGCCTCCCGAGTAGCTGGGACTACAGGCGCCCGCCACCTCGCCCGGCTAATTTTCTTGTATTTTTAGTAGAGACGGGGTTTCACCGTGTTCGCCAGGATGGTCTCGATCTCCTGACCTCGTGATCCGCCCGTCTCGGCCTCCCAAAGTGCTGGGATTACAGGCTTGAGCCACCGCGCCCGGCCATGGTGCTCTTTTTGTAGTGATAAACTCTTCTCACAAAAACAGATACTCTGAAAGAGGTAGGGTGAGATGGGGTGAAGGTGATACGAAAATAAAATCTTGTAAGATTTTGTTTTTGAAACAACTGATGGCAAATACAAAGGCTTATACCGAATTCACTCAGACCATGCCTGATTTATGCATCACTCTTACGGAGTATCTTTAAATTTTTTTTTTTTAGAGTTGGGGGTCTCACTATGTTGGCCAGGTTGGTCTTGAACGCCTAGCCTTGAGCCATCCTCTCGCCTTGGCCTCCCAAAGTGCTGGGATTACAGGTGTGAGCACCATGCCCAGCCAAGTCGTCATGTTTCTATCTACTATGGGCATATGGCAAGCTTCTATGTGAATAAAAGGGGCACAAATATCTATAGGGACCTTAAACACACATATTATGTTAGTCACAGACCAATCCTATTGTAAACTATACTAAATCACATCATAAAGCTATAATAATTCAACCAAATGTGTATAGGCACAAGAAGAGACAAATAGATCAATGAAACAGAAATAATCAAAAAATAAACCTACGTCTTATGAAAATTTAGTATATGACAAGGATGGCATTTCAAAACAGTGAGGAAAAGACGGACTTACTACTTAGTACTGGAAGTACTGGCTATTCAAACAGCAGAAGTACTTAGATATCTACCATATACCAAATGTATAAATACGTTCCAGGTGGATTAAAGAGCTAAACATTAAAAAGAGAAGAAAAGATAGGATATTTAGTTAATCTTGGGATAAGAAAGATCTTTTTAAACAAGATACAAAATGCAAAAGCCAGACGGCAAATATTAATAAACTTGAGGCCAGGCACAGTGGCTCATGCCTGTAGTCCCAGCACTTTGGGAAGCAGAGGTCAGGCGGATCACGAGGTCAGGAGTTTGAGGACAGCTTTGCCAACATGGTGAAACCCATCTCTACTAAAAATACAAAAATTAGCCGGGCATGATGGCATGTGCCTGTAATCCCAGCTACTCAGGAGGCTGAGCCAGGGGAATTGCTTGAACCTGGGAAGCGGAGGTTGCAGTGAGCCAAGATTGTGCCACTGCACTCCAATGTGGGCAACAGACTAAGACTTCACCTCAAACAAATAAAATAAATTTGAAATGACAATTTTAGAATTCTGTTCAACAAAAAAGGAGACAATACATTGAAAGAAAATATTTGCAAAATATATAATAGGCAAAGGATTGATATTACAATATGTAAAGAACATCTACAAATAAGAAAAATAAACAATTTAATAGTAAAATGGGCAAAAACAAAATTAACAATTTACAGAAGAAAAAGAAATGGCCAAATAGAGGAGATGTGCAACTTATCTAATAACAACAAGAATAACACTAGCTAAAGCATAATGCTTACTGTAGATTAGGTGCTTTTCTAAATGCTTTAGATATCAACTCATTTACTCTCAAAGCCCCATGCGATAGGTAGTATACTATTATTTTCTGCATTTTACAGATAAGAAAATTGAGGCGAGGTTAAAGCAGTTGCTCAGGGACACACAACTAGGAGTGCAGGGCTGGAATTCCAATGCAGGCAGTATAGCGACATAGTCCAGTATAGCTCTTAACCACTATGCTACATTACCTTTTCATGGATGTAGGGATCCCAGGAGAATACCAATTAAAACTAAATATCATTTGTTATCTAAACTGGCAAACAAAAAAGACTGACCTAGTCAACGTGGAAAACTGAGTACTATCAACACTGTTGGTGGGAGAACATAATGGTGCTCTTTTTGCAGTGATAAACTATTCTTACAGAAACAGATACTCTGAAAGAAAGTTCAGAAAATCTATTTACCCAATAAAAGGTGGACAATAGTCAGTTTCTTATTAAAACATTAATTTTACTTTTTCCTGAAGGTAGTAGTATATCTTAACATTCCTGCTTTTCTTTTCCCTCTTACTCCACAAATGCCCAATAAAGGCTACCAGAGGATGAGCACGCCACTGCTCTCATGCTAACTTTTTGATGTGGCTGCTTCCCTGGTGCTTCAGGATTTAATCAGCTCAGGTCAAGCTTTCCCCGAAAGCCTGTTTCTGGATGCACTAACATCACTGAATCGGTTGATTCGCTTTTCCTTCTAGTGGGCTGACACAGATTCTGCTTTCTGAAACTCTTTTCCGTATTTGTCTCTTATCCTCTTTCTTAACAGGTTCAAGAGCCAAGACTGAAGGTGAGAAGCTCAAACTTTTCTGCTTTGTTCAAAAGCCATTAAAAAGGTATTTCTTCTTTTCAGCAATATGGTATTTCCAATCAGATAAAAACGTTGCTTCCAAAATCTCTCAGTTCTCCTTAGTTTCTGGTTTACTGCTTACACAGCATGTTAAGTAACAATATTATTACATTGTTATATGTTAAGTAATAATACAAATTACTTGAGGGAAAAATAAAATTCATGTCATAGCTTTTCCAACACTTCAGTCATCCCTATATACCTATATGATCCATTATGGAGAGAAACACAGAAAGGCACATGGAGCTCTAAAGAGGCTGCTACTAAATCACTACATAAAAGTACTGAAACTTTATCATGAATGGTAGTATGCAAAGGTGATACAGCCTTTAGGTTTTTTTAAAAGCCTAGATCAATTTTCACTTGAAAAATCTCACTTGTACATCCAAAACTTCCTTTTTGCACTGTGGTCTAAAATGTATTACCAACTTGGTTTCTGATTATAGCAAAGCAATTAAATTTTGCAAGGGTGACATGGACATTGTGAAAACACAACAGAATATCAAGAAAACAGTGCTTTACTAAACCTCCAAGGGAGGAGTCCTAAAGCGGTGCCTACCTTTTCACTGAGGGAGCAATTTAAGAACGTTCCGTACTATAGATTACAGACAGGATGTATGAAGAGATTAAAGTCGGCAGGAGAATGGAAAATTTGAATATACAAGTTTGCATTTTTTCATCTGCATCATATGGTGACAGACTAACACACTCCACGAAAACACAAAGCTTCCTTACCACATTGAGGAGAGGTTGCAAGAGCGGCATCACAACAGGCCCGAGGCAATGATTTCTCTACCCCACTCTATCCTACCGTGGCCCCAGCGACATCACACTATTGCTGGACAGCTCCACCACAGCTAGG
Organism: Mandrillus leucophaeus; assembly: GCF_000951045.1. Lineage (NCBI taxonomy): Eukaryota > Metazoa > Chordata > Mammalia > Primates > Cercopithecidae > Mandrillus > Mandrillus leucophaeus. Next base: position 189,087 of record NW_012102143.1, read on the forward strand.
CATTAACCGCACCAACAGGAGCGAGCAAAGACACCTCGGCTTCCTTGGAGCCCCAGCGCGAGGCATCCCACACCTAAGCCTATGGTCCTCGTGTTGCTGGAAAGGAAACTGAGGCGCTGAGGGGGAAGCAGTGACCAATGCCTCAGAAGACCAAGAGTGTTAAGACGAGGTTGATCTTGGACTTCTCTTTCCCCACCTCCCCCAACTACTCTAGCCCTGGAAGAAGCCACAAGTTTGGAAGAGAAGTTGTGGAAACCAGACGGGGGTGGGGTGCGGTGCAGTGGGGGCCCTGAGAGAGTTTTAAAAGCACTGGTATTTGTCCCACACAAGGTCGCCCGCTCCAAGTCACTGTTCCCCGCTCCTCGGGTAGGCTTATAGCCAAAGAGCTTCTAGACTTCAAGATCAGCCCACCGCGCCCCCTCAGCCCTTCCCTGCGGGCCGCAGCCCCCTCCCGGCCTCTGGGTCCCGGCCGGGGATTGGAACCCCGCCGGTCTCTCCGACAGCGTTTGCGACGCCCGGCACCGCTCGCAGCCCAGTACCCCAGGCTCTTCCGTCCCCACCCGCCACCCCCTGGGGCTCCCGTCAACGTCCCCTTCCTCCCTCAGGACGCCCCTGGGGGCGCTTCTCGCGCCTGGTCCCGCTGGGTGCTCGGCACGCTTTTCCTTTCCTCTCCCCTCCCGCGGCCCTTCTTCCGTGGGGCCCACCTGGCGCGGCCCCCGCCCCCGGCCAGTCTCCTCAGTGAGCAGCCGCCTCCCAAGTCCTCCCGGCCCCGCCCCGCTCCCGGGCGGATACAGTTTGAAGCCCCTCAGGATCTCCCTGGCCCGCTCGTCCTTGGCTGACATGATGCGGCGCTCGCCGCCCGCGGCTTTCTCACTCTGGTCGGCGGAGCCTCGCAGACGGTGCCCAGGAGCCGAGGATGGAGCCGCAGCCCAGCTTGGAGACCTCGGGCGAGCAGCCGCAGCGGCCAGACCAGGACCGGCCTCTCTCTCCCCTCAGCTCCCGCTCCTGATCCCTTCTCCTTCCCCCTAGCCTCACAGTGCCCTCCTGGAACCAGTGGAAAGCCAGCTTTGGCGATTGGCATCCCAACCAGCCAGTAGGAGCGCGCTGCGCCTTCGCAGGGGGACTGTTAACGTCAATGGGAAGGGCCCTCCCCGGGAAGTCCCATAGGACACAATATTCATCTGGTGTTATTGCCTAGAGTTTGTCCCAGCGGAGTGTTGGCTTCGGATCTGCAGAGGCTTTAGGGACCTGCTTCCGCAGCTGAGCACACTAGCCATTCGAGACGGCAGCTGGTTGCACTGTGCTACGCGACAGAGACTATATTTCCCAGCATTCCAGCGGCGCACTCGGGGGACTACAGATCCCAGCGCACCACAAAGAGGTCCGGAGACTACAAATCCCAGCATCCTCTGCACTCGGTTCCTCTGTAACTTAGACTCCAGTGTGCCGCGCAGTGTGCGCAAATTCACAAACCCGCCCGCTGAGTTGGTGGTTTCGGAATCCCGAGACTTGAAACCCAGCGGGAAGACCCTTCTCACCGTCAAAAGAAGATGACAGCCCGCAGAGAGTTAACTTCTGTTTACATGGAACTCAGACATCTTCTGCAAATCATGGTAAGGCTGCTAACAACAAACAAAAACACTGATTAAACCGTGAAAGATAACAAAATGACTTCTTCAAATCGTGCTTGTTGGTCTGAGGCGCCTTTTACGTGTTTTTCAGGGGTTTTTGCTGTATTCCTGCTTTGGACCGGGAGAGCTATGGATTGTATACTCAGAATATCAAAACATAAAGGGACTTTGCTAATCTACCCCATTGTTACGTATGAGGAAATTGAGGCCCAGAGAGGCGAAGGGATTGGCCACAGATCACAGCAAGTTCGGGCAGAGTTAGAATTCAGCCCTAAGTCGGCTGACTTGCAGTCTGGACTCTTTGCACCACACTAAGGAGGTGATATTTTTAGCAGCATAGCAATGTGAATTATTCTCCTTGAACAGTTTTCCTATCCAGTGTTGAAACACCCAGAATTAGGTAGCATTTATTTGGTGGATTTCTTTCAAGTGAGAGAGTGTGATATTTATTTTCAGCCTAGGTAGGACTTGGTGTTTTGTTTTTTGCCACTCAAGGTGACATTTAATGTGATTTCAGGAAGTAGGTAAAATTGCAGTGTGAGCCACGGTTTCCTTGGAAACCTCCTCTGTCCTTCTCTTGGCCTTCCTTCCTCTGCCTGTCCCCTCTTTCACCCATCTGGGAACTCACCCAATTTTTTCTTCCATGTAATTCAATAAATATCTTTTCAGCCTGTTATTTGTCAGGCACTGAGTGGGTAAAAGGTGAAGGACATGGTCACTGCCACCAGGAAGATAAACATCTATTTAGGGAAATAAGGAGACTCCACTGAGATTCAAGATGGAGTGTGATAAAATGGCATAAAAGAAACGACATCAGAATGCTAAGGAGGCCCTGATGAAAAGGTTAATTGCAGCTGGCAAAACTTTAATGGAGAAGGTGGCATTTGGACTTGAAGTTTTTTTCCATGTTAAAAAAGTTTTTTTTTTTTTTTAAATGAGATGTGACATACAGTATGGGAACAATTTTTGCATAGGTATACACCCTTGTCCCCACTACCCAAATCAAGATATGGAACATTTCTAGCACGCCTAGTGCTCCTTCCCAATCAGTATTACCTCCTTACATATTGAGATAATCACTCTTCTGACTGTATCACCATAGATCAGTTTTGTCTGTTCTTGAATTCCAGTTAAATGTAATAATACAGTATGTACAGTATGTGTCTGGCTTTTTTACTTTATCAATATTTTTGTGAAATTCATCCATGTTGTGTGTAGCCTTTTAACTGCTGAATAGTATTCTGTTGTATATATATACCACAATTTACCTTTCCACTGTTGGTGGGCATTTGCGTTGCTATTTTTTGGACTATTACTAGCAAAGCTGTAGCGAGCATTCTTACATGTTTCTTTTTGTAGACACTTGCACCCATTTCTAGGAGAGGAATTGCCGGTGTGTAGGGAGGTTATGCACATGATCAGTGATAGTAGACATTGCCAATTTTTCAAAATGATTGTACCAATTTACGCCTTTGCCAGCATTATGAAAGAGTTTTAGGTGCCTCTTATCCTTGTCAACACAGGATTTTTGTTGTCATTTTTCTTAATTGTAGCCATTCTGGCTGAATGTGGTATCTCATTAAGGTATTTGTTTACATTTTTCCTTATGTTGAGCGCCTTTCAATATGCTTGTTGGCTAGTTGAACGTTGTCTTTCCTGAAGTGCCTATTCTTTTCCCGACTTTAAAAAATTGGGCTGTCTTCTTATTGATTTGTAGTTCTTTACAGTCTGGATATAGAGTTCCTTGATACATGCTTTGCAGATATCTTTTCCAAGTCGTGGCTTGTCTTTTCACTCTCTTACTGGTGACTTTTGAAGCAAATTATATTTTTGAGGGATGGGGTCTCTGCTATGTTGCCCAGGCTGGAATGCAGTGGCTATTCACAGGCACCAGCATTGCCCACTACAACCTCGAACTCCTGGGATCAAGTGATCCTCCTGTCTCTGCCTCCCAAGTAGCTATAGTAAGACTATAGGTGTACTCCACTGCATCTGCCAAGCAGAAATTCTTAATTTTAACATAGTGCAATAGTTCCATGTTTTCTATTATGGTTAGTGTTTTTTGCATTGGATTTCAGAAATCCTTGCTTTTAGAGTTGGTAGGTTTTTTACAGGCTAATAAAAGAGCATTCCAAAAAAGAGCAAGCTTGAGCATAGGCCTGGTGTCTGAGAGGGATGGTATAAGTTGTGCCGGGCATGGGAGTTTGGACTGTGAAGGGGGTGGGGTGCGACAAAGCTAGAGGACTTAGGAGGGAGGCATACTTGGAAGGGCTTTCACTGCAGCCATGGGCTGGGTGTGGTGGCTCACACCTGTAATCCCAGCATTCTGGGAGCCAAGGTGGGAGGATCACTTGAGATCAGGGAAGAGCAGCTTCAGCAACATAGAGAGACCCCATCTCTAAAAAAAAAAAGAATAAATTTGCCAGGTGTGGTGGCCCGCACCTGTAGTCCTAGCTACTTGGAAGGTGGAGGTGGTAGGATCCCTTGAGCCCAGAAGTTCAAGGCTGAGGTGAGCTATGATAGTGCCACTGCACTCCAGCCTGGGTGACAGAGTAAGACTCCGTCTCTTAAGGGAAAAAACCCAAAATACTAAGTCCAAATTGCAGCCATGGAGTCTGGACATTATTCTGGAGGAAGTAGAGGCATTGCTGGAATTTCTATGAAGTCAAACTAAACTCTGTTGTCTTCCTCTCAATCCCATATTTGTCCCTCCTCGTCCATAGCCCTGTTCACTTAACACCAGTTCCAGACAGCTCTGGTCTCCCAGGACAGAATCCTGGGTGTTATGCTCCCTCCCTCTCCTTATATTCAGCTGGTCACCAAGTCTTATAAATTCTACAGTCTAAATGTCTCCAACAGCGTCCCTTCTTTTTCAACCCCAATTGCTACTCCCTTTGTTTTTGTTTGTCTTTTTGAGATGGAGTCTCAATCTGTCACCCAGGCTGGAGTGCAGTGGCACAATTTCGGCTCACTGCAACCTCTGCCTCCTGGGTTCAAGCAATTCTCATGCCTCAGCCTCCAGAGTAGCTGAGATTAGTAGTGCATCACCATGCCCGGCTACTTTTTGTATTTTTAGTAGAGACGGAGTTTCGCCATGTTGGCCAGACTGGTCTCGAACTCCTGACCTCAGGTGATCTGCCCGCTTTGGCCTCCCAAAGTGCTGGGATTACAGGCGTGAGCCACCGCGCCCAGCAATTGCCACTACGTTTGTTCGAGATCTCACAATGTCTTATCTAGAATAAATCGGTCCCCTCACTGGAGGTTTTCCCTGCCTCCAATTCTCTCCACATCCAATCGGTTCCTAAAGCACCTAGCATGATCACTCTAAAAAGGCAATTAATTATTCATACCTCTTCTTAGCTTCAAAAGCCTAAGTAGTTCCCCAGTACCTGGCATGTGGATTCCAAGACCCTTGATGATCTGACTCCAGCTCTGTACCCCTCATTTCTCACTCTTGAAAACCCTGGGGTCAAACCACTCTGGGTTTCTTTTTGACATCAGTATATGCTGCACAGTGCAAACCTCTGTGACAATGGGCACTACTCCCCTTTTTGCCTGTTTTTTCTTCCCCAACCTCTTGTCTTCTGTGCTTCCAAAGTGTTGTCATATCTTCCTCATAGCATTTAACACATTGGAGCTTTTGAGGGGAAAAACTTCGTTTTATCTTCATATAACTTTCCAGGACATAATAGGTGCTAAAGAAATGTTTTTGAATAAATGAATGAATTAGTTGGTGCTAGGCTCCTTTGCTTTTGTCCTAATTTCTGCATTCTAATGCACGACAGGCAAATAGGGCTGTTTTTCTCTCTCATTTTCAAGACCTGAAAGACTGTAATGTATACAGGAATCAGTTTAAGTGTTCAATGATGTGGCATTTCTTAGCCATCTTCCCCGGGGAGTTGGTAAGCACCAGATGCAACGCTATCAATGGCATTTTGGTCATAGAACCTTGTTGGCTTAACCCATCTCTTGCTTATTTTAAAACATTTTCTGAATAGAGGTAAAGAACATGGTCTTCGGCCTCAAATAGCCTGGGTTCCAAAGCAAGCTTTGTCACTTTCTGACTTTAGGACGTAGTTAATTCACCTGAAAAATGGGAACAATAATACAAGCCATAGTTATGAGAATTCAACGAGATAATGCATGTACTGCACCTGGCACATGGAAAAACGCTCAATAAGTGGTAGTTAGTAGACTTCATGTATCTCCGTGCCCAGGGGTAGCGCAGTAACCGTGGGGAGCTCCTGAGAGACAAAACGCAGCCTAAGGGGAGGATTTGGGGCCCGGGAGGGCGATGGCGACGGTTGGGCTGCAGTACCGACTAGGCCGCATTCGTCTCCTCGGGCGCCTAGCCACCCCGTCCCCGCCTGGTTCCCGGGCTGCAGCCTCTTCTCCGCCCCCTCACCCCCACTTCCCCACCGGAGGTCTAAGGGAGTAAACGCGGCGGGTGGAACCTTGTGTGGGCGGAACGCGAGTGCAGCGGTGGGAGGCTTCCGGGGGAGCTGCACGGGCGACGGGTCGGCGGAGGCAGAAAAGCGCCGGACGCCGGGGTGATCATGGACGCTTGACAACCTGCGGGCAGGCGCCGGCAGGCCGAGCCAGCGACTAAGAGGACCGAGAGGTGGCTCGGACAGGTAGGAGCTAGCGAGAGGGTGGGCCGAGCGGGGCCGGCGCTCCAGGCTCGGCCCGACGATCCGGCTTAGTGCCCGCCGCCAAGGAAGCCCGCGGCCGTGCCCGCCCCGCCCCCGCCTTGGGGAGCGCGCCCCGCGGCTCCTCACTCCACGCCTGCGGCCCTGCTTGGAGCATACCGCCCGCGGTGAGGTCTGCTGCAGCTTGCGACCCTCAGCATCAGTGCTGTGGCTGTCTTCGCTTTCCAGTCCCCAAAGGCTGCCCGTTTGCCCCACTCCGGTCCATCCAAATAGCGCCCTCCCCTGACGGGAATTTATCTTCGCTCTGTGCCTAGCCTCTGGCCCTCCCACTCCAGAAGAAAGCGACTGTCTCCATCTCTTTACATTCTCTGCGCCCACAGGCTTTGCTCCTTAAGCCGAGATCTTTTGAAGGGACAAGTTTCTCTCCATTTCCCTACCCGCTCTCCACCCCCACCTCCTAACATTCAGTCTCTTGGCAGAGATCCCTGTCTGTCTCTGCACACGGGTCCTCCTGGAAGAACCTTTTCGCTCCTCCTCTCTTGACCATCACCGACCCTCCTTTCTTCCCTATTCCTTCCCTTCTGCCTCATATCCTCTCCTCTTCTCTTTTCCCTTTCCCTTCCCTCCTCAAAACCCGTTGTTCCCCAGCACGTCACTTTTTTTTTCTGTGTCTGACCGGACCTTCTTAGGTAACCCTGAGTGAGGCGACATACTTGTTTCTGTAATACTGTGGAAGGTTAACTATTATGTGTGCCTGCCAACACAAAACTTAGTTTCTCTTTCACCAAACTATTCTTCGAATTGTTCTTTGCTCCACTCTACTATACCGTCTTTCGTTCATTTTGTCACGCTGCTGTAATATGTATCATTCTTAGAGGAGAAATCTTACCTGGAACTCCTGTACACTCAGCTTGTAATTAGATTACACAGTTGAGGGACCCTCCTGTACTTAATGTCTTCGGAGCGCTTATAGAATATTTTCACTGCTTTTCCAAATCTTTTTATTGTTTTCTTGAGTTTTTTTTTACACATTCTGAAGTCACGTTTGGTTAAAATGTCGTATCAGGAGGAGGCCGAATACAGGGATTTTCCCCCATGGTCTTACACAGCATGCGTGTTCTTAGTTTGAGTATGTCGCTGTTTTTCTTTCAAAATGATGTCTCCGTCTACCTGTGCTTACCTGACTTGATTAAATGAGACATCTTTCTTGTTTGGTTTTTTGTTTTCCTTATCTCTCTGGCTGTAGATGGGATTCTGATGACACAGTGGGAGCTGTAACTGATTGCTTTTGCTTACATCTGGTGCCTCTGGGCATAGGCAGTATCCTTTATTTCTTAACCAGAATGTGTAAACGAGGTGGATATAAAACAGCTGCTGAGAAACTCCTGTGTTTTTCTTTAGCTCCTGGTCAGGTTTAAGGACTTAGAAGGTGTTGCCTCGAGGAGGGGCAGGTGGAAGTGAAATGACTTTTACAGAGTGTGTTTCAAACACCAGAATTTAGTAAAAGATCCTTTTAACTCCAGGTTGAACTGCACCCATCTCCCAAAGTGGTAATTGCATCTGGACTCAGGAACTGTTTTTTTTTTTTTTTTAAAGACAGTCTCGCTCTATTGCCCAGTCTGGAGTGCAGTGGCGCGATCTTGGCTCACTGCAACCTCCACCTCCTGGGTTCAAGCAATTCTTGTGCCGCAGCCTCCCGGGTAACTGGGACTACAGGCATCTGCCACCAGCCTGGCTAATTTTTGTATTTTTAGTAGAGATGGGGTTTTGCCATGTTGGCCATGTTGGTCTCGAACTCCTCACCTCAGGTGATCCACCCGCCTCAGCCGCCCAAAGTGCTGGAATTACAGGCATGAGCCATTGCACCTGGCCTGGTTTTTCTTTATCAACACTATAAAATTAAAGTATTCTGGTGTTTGATTCAGCACTAAATAGGCATAGACTTTGCAAAGGAGAAGGAAGAATGACACAATTTTCTTTTGGACAGATTTCAAGGCCAGAGAATGGCAGGGGAACAGAAACCCTCAAGTAACCTCCTGGAGCAGTTTATTTTATTAGCCAAAGGTACCAGTGGCTCAGCCCTCACTGCTCTCATAAGCCAGGTCTTAGAGGCTCCTGGAGTGTATGTCTTTGGAGAACTTCTGGAGCTGGCCAACGTGCAGGAGGTAAGAACGGTTTTCAAACAATTTCTCTGTCTTTGTTCTGAGACTCTCTGTAATTCTCCAGGTTTCCAAAGAATTTCAATGCTGAAGTATTGTGAACCTGTGAGGTACCCTATTGAGAGAAGGATGGGAATTGGTGGGGCAGAGGAAGAGATTGAGAGGATATCCTTGGGTCCTTTTATCCAGTATTTTTATCTCAACTTGGGTAAAATTAGATTGTTGCTAATAATAATCTAAAAGATAGTAAAAAAGTCAAGTTGATCCTGATAAATTAGAAAAGTGCTATAAGCATGGGCTGATGTTTAATAGGGGTAGATTCAGGCATTCTTAGGGACCAGAAACCTCCAGTGCATTATCAATAAGGAGGATTGGTCAGGGACACACAGCAGAAACTTACTGCTATTGAACATAAAATGGACGTGAATAGGAGTGTATTTTTCTTGTGGAAGAGGACAGTGCTATGCTAAATGTGTTAGATATGACATGAAAAGCTAGGACGTAGTTCATTTTACGTGTTTGCTTGCTTGTTATTAAAACCTTGGGTATCCAGTTTTGGTCATTGTGCCTCAAAAATGAGAAGATCCATTGAACAGAAGGAACAAAGAGATGTAAAGCAATCTATACTTCTCCACCTCTACTTCCCACTTTGAACATTTTTATTTGTTTATATTCACTTACTTGAGAAAAGTCTGTGAGCATCTTTATTGCTTTGTAGGGTGGAGGGTCTTACTCAGGAGCTTTTGGTGAATCGGTGGGGCAGGTCCCCTTCCTCTTCATCGTCACAGGCTTCTGGCTTTGCAGGCTGGTGCTGGCTCTGTGGAAGGCTGCCACGCACCGATCTGGGTGGTGGTACCTCTTGTGGAGCATGTGCCGGATGCTGTTGAGAGTGGCCCTGCAGTTCTTGGTGGTGGCGATTTGCATATAGGAGGTGGTTTGCTTTTGTTAGGCAGTTTATCACCTTCGTGACCACTACAACACCTTTGCTGTTGGCGCCACATCCACAGTCAGTTTTAACAAAAGAAGTTGCCGGCCTTCAGGTTGTTGGATTCGGAGCTGTGTGTCCGCCTGTTCCTCTTGATGGGGAAACTGCAGCAGTTCCCCACAGCGCAGCCATTTCAGGTGCCCACTTATGACTCCTCTACCTGTGATGGTCAGAGATGAGAAGAGCCACTTTTACTTTTTCATTGTAAATTTTTATTTAATTTCAGGCTTGCTTGCCAAACTGTAATCTCTGTGAGGAGGTCTGTAGTGCTCAACATTGTTTCTTTAGAGCTGAATACATAGCCTGACACACAGTAGGTTTTCAATAAAAATTTAATTTGCCAGAAGTGGAAAATGAGTTTTATGAAGAAAATTTGAGAGAACTGGGTTCGTTTTTCAACACAAGAGATGACCAAAGGGTAATATGTTCCTTCAGGTTCATGAAAAGCCTGCATGAATATGCCAAGTAGTTGTTTTGTAACTGTGGAAGATTGGCTAAGAGGAGATGGTTGGAAAGTAAAGCCAGAAAGGCTTTATTGATTTAGGCCAGGGGGAGAAGTGTTGGAGTATCTGCTCTGGAGAAAATACTCTTTTCCGGCTAGTTTTGTTAATTATGTGTCTGAAAAGTGGGGGCTAGATTGGATGGTCTTTACCAGGTTTCTTCCCCTTCTGATTCAGGGACTTCAGGAGGTTTGTGGTAACCTGAGAAAGTATCCTGAGGTATTAGGATGCTGGAGTTCTCCATAGGGTGCTTGGCAGACCGCCTTTATCTCTCCATACATTGCGTTTTTCCTTATGTGAGCTGAGAATAAGCTGGTTGCCTTTTAGTGATCTGAAATTATAGATGCATTTCTTGGAAGCTTTATTTTTTTAAAGGCTAAAATTGAGTAGTACCGCTATTCCTGTTTAGAGTTTACTGGGCTTGGTAAGTTGGAAGGGTAACAGGAGCACGTTTGTGATTTAAAAAAAAAAACAAAAAACTCACCAGTTAACGTAATTGACAGCAGAGAAGTTACAGGCAGAACAGTGGCTCTTTCGTTTTTCTTCTACACATGGCTTTTTGCCATCAGCATCAGTGAAGAGTAAGTAATTTTAATGAACATTTTGATTTGGAGCAGACTGATACACTGGTTTTCTGTCCCAGCCTGGCTTTCTGTCATGCCCTGTGATGTGCTGGTCTCTCCCAGGGTTCATAGTCCACATGTAGTCCTGAAACTTGGAAGCAACCCTGAGCTTTGTTCACTTTGGGTTGGTGGTGGCTCATGCCATACCTACCAAGCTAGTATGTAGATATGGCTGCTGCAGTCTTTGTTTTAATGCAAACAGAATCTTGAGAAGATTTGAACTCCTTCCAATGCTTAATGCTTTGTATGTGTGTGAGAGAGAAAAGCAGTTCCTTGGGCATGCTGTGTAGAAAGTAAAACATTCCTGAGGGAGAGATATTAAATTTGGGGCTTTAATAATCTTGTTTATTTTTTCCCAAAGAATCAGAGTTGGAAGAGAGACCCCAGGGGCCAAGTAATCAAATAGTACAGAATAAACAGCCATGGCATCTTTGACACATGCTCACCCGTCCTCTGTTTGAACACTACAGTGATTGGTAGACAGTTTGGTCTGTGGTGAACTTTTTTTTCCCTCCTCAGCTTGCGGAAGGAGCTAATGCTGCTTATTTGCAGTTGTTGAACCTGTTTGCCTATGGGACATACCCAGATTACATAGGTGAGTTGGTGAAGATCCTTCAAAAGACTTGTCTTAATTATGTTGCTCAGTTTGGAAGACCATCAAGGTTTGAGATATAAAGCATGGGGTAGTGGGGAGACTTCTTGACCTGGCTGCCTCTCATTTTGCTGTGCCTGGTAGGTGACCTCACAAAGGGAATTTTCCTTCTCACCTTTTATATTCTAGTGGGTAAAATGGGGACTGTGTGTGCTCATCCACAAATGTAGCCCTTGTTTATTTTCCAGACGAGATTCTTGAGGACTGGTGTTTGTAGGGCTCTTGGAGTGCCATGAAGTGTCAGAATACCCACCTGTAGAATATTTCAACATTTTAAATATTATCAAAATAATACCAGCATATTGAAGAAAATTTGGAAAATAGATTTTTAAAAAGTCACTCATAGGCTGGACGCGGTGGCTCATGCCTGTAGTCCCAGCGCTTTTGGGAGGCCGAGGCAGGCAGATCACTTGAGGTGAGGAGTTTGACACCAGCCTGGCCAACATGGTGAAACCCTGTCTCTACTAAAAACACAAAAATTAGCTGGGTGTGGTGGTGGGCACCTGTAATTCCAGCCACTCTGGAGGCTGAGGCAGCAGAATTACTTGAACCTGAGAGACAGAGATTGTGGTAAGCTGAGATCGCACCGCTGTACTCCAGCCTGGGCAACAGAGCAAGACTGTCAAACAAACAAATAAATAAATGTCACTCATAGTTGTATTTCCATCAGACTTTGGATGCTGGACTTTTTTGTGCCCCTTAAATTTGTGTTTTGTATTACATAGGTATAACTATGTATATGGTTTTATGTCTTGCTTGTTTCCCACTTACAGACATTTATCCATATTTTAAGTCTTTGTAATATTTTTAATATTTCACAACCTAATATTTCATAATCTACTTAGCCCATTTTCTGTTGTAGGGCATTTGAGTCATTTTAAATTAGAATCTTAAATATTAGGATGAGGTATTTGTGTGTCCAAACACTAACTTACCTTCTACCCAAACCATTTTTTTCTGGCTTTCCTACCCTTTTTTAATGGTATGACAGTAGCCTGATACTCAGGGTCTTCTCTACGATATCCCTGACTTCTTCTTTCCCCCTGGTCACTTCTACTTTGTGCGGCTCTCAGACTGGACAGTTTGCCACTTCCTGGTACACCACATTTTTTTCTGACCTTCCCTTTGTTCCAGGGAGTGTGTTCTGTTTTTCTGTCCTCGCTTACTAAAGAGGCAGCATTGCAGACTCTGTTACCAGACTGCGTGTAGCCAGCCTGGCTCCACTTCTAGCTGTGTGTTCGTTGACAGATTAAGTAACCTTATGCAGCTCAATTTCCTCGTCTGTAAAATGGGAGTAACAATATAAGTCCGTTATTCCTTACCTACGTTCCTCGAAGCTACATGTTTCAGAATTTAGAATTTTTGGGACTTTAAAAAGGTAATATGCGCATGCCTTTTTATGTAACATTTTCAGAGGAATGTGGAAACAAGTGGGATAAAAAGCCTGTCTCCGTTCAGGTCCAAAATTCTCACCAGGTGAATTTCAGCACCATGCTTAAGGAAAAAAAAAATCAGTTTGGATTTAGTTTGTTGGAATCCAGAATTATGGTTAAGGAATTGAGGACACTTGGAATTTTGTGGGGTGGTTGTTAAGATGAACTGGATGTGTGTATGTATGTGTGGACCTATGTGATCCATAAGATGTAAAGCTTGCTATTTATGTTAGCTGCTGCAGCTGCTGCCCTTGCTGTTACTATCATTTATGGTTACTATTGAAATTTTGTCTCTTCCTCGAGGCTCAACTCAAACTCCATCTTGTCCATGAATTCTATCTCCCGTACCTCCCAAATAATACTGTTTTCTTTCTCTCTCCCCCTCCCCTTTCATCTCTTTCTCTTACCCCTACCTCCTCCCTCTCCTTTCTTCTGGTAGCTTGTACCTTTCTTCTGGTAGTTCTGCTTTGCATTTGTAGCTATTGAAACATCTGGTTGTAAGACCGAGGACAAGTCCAGGGCCATGAAGTTGCACACCTCTAGGTGGTTGGTGGCCCTGGAGCTGTGCCATGCAGCAACACTGGCAAAGCCCATCTTATTCATCCTTGCTTCTTCTCAGGACAGAGTATGCACACAACAGATGCTCGATGAAGATATGTTTAACTTAGCTGAATGTCACAAGGGGCACAAATAGTACTCCAGTAAGATAATTGCCACATCATTTTGCTTGTTTGCTTTTTAGGAGACTAAACTCTGTGTTTGTAGAAACTGAGCCTTTTCTTCTTTGGAAGTACATAGTCTTCCAAAGAAGACAGAAATATTTGCCAAATGAATAAGTGCAAAGTCATGATAGTGATTCAGTAGTAGATTTGGTTTGGGGAGTTGTTGAGCTTATTCCATAAAAGAAATCCTAATTTTATTTTGTGTCTTGATTTTTGTGGTGGGTGGGACTGAGCAGCCAACAAGGAGAGCCTGCCAGAACTGAGCACAGCTCAGCAGAACAAGCTGAAGCATCTTACCATCGTGAGCTTGGCATCAAGAATGAAGGTACGGTCCTGAGCCCTCGCTTGTCTTCCTCCTTATCCCAAGTCAGCTGTCTCATTGGCATCAATGAGGGAAGTCCCAGCTGCACATAGGAGAGTCACATCATAAATGCGTAAGATTTGCTCAACAGAGGAAAAGATAAAATAGTGTAGACAAGTACTCTCCATTCCATACAGGAAAAGTATGCCCAGCAGTGATTGACTCAGCAGGTCTCAGTCCTGGCATGCTGTGGTGCTGCATGTGGCATGAGCATTTTGCCATATTAAGGGGAGACTGCTGGTAAAGATATACATTTTTCAAATAGCAAGGCATCTCAAGGCAAGTTAATAACTTTATCTCTTGCTCAGTGCACAGTGAACTGCCCATCCTGGAGGAAAAACTTGCTATATTGGACTAGCTAGAATTTTTTTTTTTTTTTTTGAGATGGAGTCTCACTCTGTCACCCAGGCTGGAATGCAGTGGCGTGATCTCAGCTCGCTGCAACCTCTGCCTCCCAGGTTTGAACAATTCCCCTACTCAGCCCCAAGTAGCTGGGATTACAGGCATGGGCCACCCTGCCCAGCTAAATTTTTTTTTTTTTTTTTTGAGATAGTGTGTTGCTCTGTCACCCGTGCTGGAGGGCAGTAGTGCAACCTGGGCTTACTGCAGCCTACACCTCCCAGGTTCAAGCAATTCTCCTGCCTCAGCCTCCCGAGTAGCTGGAATTACAGGCACCTGCCACCATGCCCAGCTGATTTTTATATTTTTTAGTAGAGTCAGGGTTTCATCACGTTGGCCAGGCTGGTCTTGAACTCCTGACTGCAGGTGATCCACCCACTTCAGCCTCCCAAAATGCTGAGATTACAAGCGTGAGCCACCATGCCCAGTTAGATTTTTAATATACTGCTTTTCTCTGGGATTTTCAAGGGTTTATTACACTAATTGGAATTTTGCCTCATATGCTAACTTTAGACCCTAACCTTGTATAAGATACCAGCCACTCCCCTATACCTTTAAGTCCTCTCCCACAGTTGATTTAGAAGAAGCTTTGCAGCCAGCTGCTCATAGCCATTAATAATGAAGGTCCAGATTTAGTTAATTTATAGTTGATTTTGGCTCTCTGCCTAATCCCAGTCTAAGTGTCTAAGTTTCTGTGGGACTATGCCCTTTAAAAAATTTGGTTTTAGCATTTCCCCTCCATGATTGAGCTTCAGAGATAAATTTCTTTCCTTCCTTCCTTCCTTCCTTCCTTCCTTCCTTCCTTCCTTTTTTTTTTTTTGGGAAGACAGAGTTTTGCTCTTATTACCCAGGCTGGAGTGCAGTGGTGTGATCTTGGCTCACTGCAACCTCTGCCTCCTGGGTTCAGGCGATTCTTCTGCCTCAGCCTCCTGAGTAGCTGGGATTACAGGCACCTGCCACCATGCCCGGCTAATTTTTGTATTTTTAATAGAGACGGGGTTTTGCCATATTGGCCAGGCTGGTCTCAAACTCCTGACCTCAGGTGATCTGCCTGCCTTGGCCTCCCAAAGTGTGGGGATTATAGGCATAAGCCACCTACCCGGCCTTTTTAACTTAAAAAAAAATTTTAAATTGAGACACGGGTCTCACCATGTTGCCTAGGCTGGTCTCAAACTCCTGACTTCAAGTGATCCTCCCATCTCAGCCTCCCAAAGTGTTGGGATTACAGGTGTGAGCCGCTGCACTTGGTCTGTCTTGTTCTTGGATTGCAATTTCGGTTGCTGAAATCATTTTATCTGATCTAATGACACATTTCTGATTCTCAGCCTAGCATTTCAGGTGGGAGGGCTATTTTGTTGGGAAATGAGGACCTGACCTTTTTTCTTGTCCTGATTGTGGACTTCTCAAGTGTAGTAAAGAAGTAACAGTGACCCTTTTCCTCATTTCTGCAACCTGTCATTGTAAGTCCACCCACCGCCCATGGATATCTATGCCTTTAGCCATAGAAAACCCTTCTAGGTATATTTGCTCTCTTCTCTGTATGTATCTTCCTCGTGTTTGTTTCTACAGATTTGATCATTGTGTTAATGTTCAAACTAGTAGTGATGTGGCAAAGGATTTGCAGAAAACTGGAGTCTTGGAGTCATGTAGAATGTTGGTACAGCCCAATAAAGAACTATTGTTGGGGAATTCATATTGGTTGTAAGTGTCTGAGAAAACAGAAAGAAACTTCAGGATGATGTCTGAGCTGGCAGTACCTGTTGGCCACCTATAGGTAGATGTGCTGGCCTGCAAGTTTTTTTTTGTTTTTACACTCTGCTGGGCAAGTAGCCAGTTCTTTCCAGTGACTGGGATCTGCTGGAGATTTATGGTGATCTGACAAAGTCTGAAAGATTCCAGAAGGTGGCAGAGTGGCATATACTCAGTAGTTCCCTTTCTCTCCACTGATACAAGTTTTTAGGATCTCTGCAAGTATGCTGCAGCATGTGAAATCTGAAGGCTGGGGGAAGCCAAGGAGGCAGAGAACCAGGAGGTTGCTTTCTTAGATGTCGTTGGGTCTTTTAGGTCTCATGGTTCGTTTATCCACCTCTTGTTGCCCTAGCTATTAATAATTACCACTAGTCTGCATTTCCCGAGCCTAGAGGCAGCTGTTGGCTATGTGAATAATACCTGCATTTTTGCGAATGCTTGCCAGATGGTTTTTATAATGATCACATGGCCTTATCTACAGTGTATCCCCTACTCCGTGTTGCTGAAAGACCTGGAAATGCGGAATCTTCGGGAACTAGAAGACCTCATCATTGAGGCTGTCTACACTGACATCATCCAGGGCAAGCTGGACCAGCGAAACCAGCTGCTGGAAGTGGATTTCTGCATTGGCCGTGACATCCGAAAGAAGGATATCAATAATATTGTCAAGACCCTGCATGAATGGTGAGGCTGAAAGGAGGAGGGAGATATCCAGCATGTCTTTTGTGCCTCTCCTTGCAAAAATGTGATTTCCTGGTGTCAGCTGAGGGTTTGGGGTGGGCCTGTGGCTACCTGGGAGCTGGGGCTTAGTGAGCCAGAGAGTGGGGCTACATTTGTGATCACAGCTGTGCAACAACAGGAGTCATTTCAGGCCTCCTGGTGCCTTGGTTGTGAAATAGTTCTTGCCTTAAATGCAACTGGGAGCTATTTAAAAGTGGGCTATAGAATGCCCAGGGTTAGCAGGTGGAGTCTGTGTGTCCTAGCTGTGTGAGGCTAGTCCTGCCCTTTCCAAACTCACACTCAGGTTTGACCAAACTCAGGAAGGCTAGTGTTTGTAAAATTCTTTGTTTTTATTATTATTTTTTCTATCCCTGTTGAAGTTAACATGTTTATAAGATTATTTGGATAAAAGAACTTATGTTCAAAATCAGTAACATATTGGGCTAATGTTTGTGAAACACCATGAGGGACATGGAAGACAAGGAGTAGGTCATTTTAACTTGGAATACAACTCATACAAAGAATATTTGATAACTATATTCTGGTATATAAAAAGCATTGGGACATTTGCATTTTCTCTGTTTTAATGGAATTTGATATTTACAAGAGCTGTCACACGTTCTATGAGGATTTACTGTGGAATGATTTAAATTATTTGGGGCTTATAAAGTCAGATGGACTGATTGGAGAAGTTTTAGCTCAGTTTTGAAGGAGTACCAGGGTTAGAGTATATCTGGAGGTGAGGAGAGTGTGTTCCCAGGCATGCACATGGCATGTTGGGAGCTGTGAAGCAGAGCCAGTGAGCTTTATGCACAGGTTTGGGAGAGAGAGAATCTTTGCTTATCCCCGAGGAAGCATATCCAGAGAGGAGCAGTGCCACTTTGACTCCTTGGGGCCTGATGCCCCCTGAGTTTCCCTCACTTCAGCTACTCTTACACCCCAGGACATGTGTTGCTCACTCCTCACCCCAATTTCTGTCTCAAGTGTAGCCCCAAACACCTCTGTCCAACATCTGACACAAGCGGAAGTTTTCAATAGATTACAAAACTTAGGATAAATAAGAAATAAACTTAGAAATACCCCAACACGAAAATGGTCTGGCACACGAAATCTAGTTTCTGAACCTGCCAAAAAATTGGCTGTCCTATTCTGTTTTTGACATGGCTGACACAGCTTTTTATGTCCATAGTCTGGTTTCCTGTTTTTAAGCCCCCAAAATGTTTGACATGGAGGTGCCAGACTAACTGGTTACCACAGGATGTTTACTAGTAGAGACTCTTACAACTCATGTTTAGGCGCTGGAGGTAGATTGAAACAAAATTGATAGGCTGAGGGGTACCACATATATGGCAAAATGCTCACACTGTTGGATCTTAAGTGGAGGGAATGGGGATATTCATTGTAGTCTTTCAACTTTTTCGTTTTTAAAAAAATTAATAGTGGAGAAGATAAAATAGGAGGGTTATGGCAATTAGGAAGCAACTTAAACTTCTGAGAAAAGGAGGAAACTTCAAAATAGGATGCTTT
>NW_012102143.1:207486-210805 GCF_000951045.1 Mandrillus leucophaeus
ACTCCCCCGCCTCCGCTGGCCTCCCAAAGTGCTGGGATTACAGGTGGGAGCCACTACCCCCGGCCTGTCCTACCTTCTTTAATCGTATGTGCTACACAACCATCTTCCATGAGATACACAGTTGAGAATTAAAGCTATATTCTAAGAAACTAGCCCCAGACTACCATATTTGTCTCCTAATGTCCTGCATTATGTATTTAGAAGTACTTGTCTTTGGGCGCGTGTGAATGGGCAAGAGATGTGGCAGAGGGAGTATTAAAGGAGGTCCCTGTAAGATACTGGGGAGAGCTATTGGGGAGGAAGATTTCGGAGCCTGGAAGAGACTTCCCAGGCCATTCTGCAGCTCAGGGCTGGTGTTCTCCGTTGTAGGTGTGATGGCTGTGAAGCAGTTCTGCTGGGCATCGAGCAGCAAGTTCTGAGAGCCAACCAGTACAAAGAGAACCATAACCGAACTCAGCAGCAGGTAGAAGCAGAGGTAAGGAAGGAAAGGAACGTTTGTTTCTCTCTCCAGGGCATACCTGTTTATTCCTTTGCAGTGTTTATGTTTTTGTTTTGCGAATCTTGGTGTAGATGAAACGAGCAGTCACCAACAAATGGGCCTGGGTTAGGTGCTGGGGTACAGGGATGAGTGTGACACGGCTCCTACTCTTGGTGTTCTCTGTTTTTTCCGATTCCTGGTCAGCATAGGGTGATCGATCAGGCTTTGAGAACAGAGAATGTTGTAGTTTCAGTACACATGTACTTTACAGCTGTAGAGCAAAAGAAAATGAGTTTGGGGATGGATCTTAAAAATGGATAGAAGGATGGTGATAAGTTACCAGGTAGAGTGGAGGGAGGGGTACAGCTGGGCAGGGGCATGTGGGGCTTCAAGGCCCTGGGAATGTTCTGCTTCTTAAGTTGCGTGGTGGGCACCTAGTTTCATTTTATTCTTTTTGTCTGAACTGTACATATATGTTATAAATGTGTAAAATGCGTGACATATTTCATATGGAAAGAAGAAAGGGATAAAATTTGGCAGATGAGCTGCAAGTGAAGTTAAAAGGATGTAAGCGTGGTTTTATGACACCTGGCTGTTGAGGAAACTTTTAGCTTCTTGGACAGATGTAGGCCCCAGCCTTTGTGTTATGGGCATTTGTGTACGTGTAACCTGACACATGAAGTGACCTCACTTCAGAATTTATTTGGAGCCCTGAAGATCAGAAGCACTGATTTTCCGTAGCATTGGAAGTTCTTTTCTAGGGTGGATGGGGTTTGAAGTATTAATCATGCTTAATGAATTTTGAAAATCAGGTGTCTAAGAGTATGGCAGAGTGGGACCCAGAATTGCAGCTAAGAAGCATAAGAGATGAGTAGATGTGCCTTTCAAAGGGGGATTTGTGAAATTTGGAGTGATTCCCTGTACTGTTATATGCACTTCTTGAAAATAAAACCTGTATCCTATTTGTAAGGCGAGCTTCTGGTCCCATGCCTAACCCATAGTAGGTACTCAGATGTTCAACTGACTATTTCTGGCACACCATGAAAGTGTGTCAGTGGACTGCTGCACTCTGCTTTTCATGAACTTGAGCTAATTTTTTTGAATACACACACACACCACCCTATATACGTATACTCTGTGGATGTTCAATTCATAGACCATGTTTAATCCTACTAGCCAAGGAAGTATGAGGCTGAGTATAGTAACTCACACCTGTAATCCCAACACTTTGAGAGACTGAGGAGGAAGGATTGCTTGAGTCCAGGAGTTCGAGACCAGCCTGGGCAAGGAAGTATGAACTACATTTAACAGCCCAAAGCAAAGACAATTAGGAAAATCAGCCTGCTGTTTTTCTAATAAGCTGTGCAACCACCCTCTTAATGATGGTGGCCTTTTCTCTTGGGATTGAGGTCTGAACAAAGTAGGAAGGGCTGACCACTCTCTCCTTTCTGTTTATTCTTCCCTATAAATCAAACTCTGTACAAAGTGAGGTTGGGAGGCTAACCACACTACCGAATCTTTGGTATCAAGGTCATTAACGAAGGTGAATGATACTAGTTTTAGAATGTGAACTGTTCACGTTTATTTTCATGATAAATAGCATCCAACAAAAGAAAGGTGGGTGTGCACAGAGCTATTGTAGACACTTGGCTAAAGTTTGAGACACTGACTAAAGTTTGAGGCACACCGTGTAGTTACACAACAGTGTAGACTCTTTAAATTTTGGTTATTTAAACACAGAGGATGGGTGTGTGCACTAGCAGAGCCTGGTGCTGCCAGCAGGTGGCGGTAAGGATTTAAGTTTGAGAAAAAGAAATCTGAGGAAAAGGCCAAGGCCACCTCCACCACCAATTAAAACAATCTGTTGACGTAATAATCTTTTAGAAAATCTGAACCAGACCAGTATGGTCTGTTCCCTGAGCATGGCCAAAGCTTAGGGCCTTGTCATTTTTCCCATTTAGCAAATGCATGATCTCGCTGCTAAGTGGTGGAGGCTACTTGCCACCTACTTGAGGCACACGGAAGGTACTCACCAAATAGCTACTGACTTGAAAGAAAAAGAAGTCTACGAAGCACCAGGGTGATTCTGTCGTATTCTGTTTGTATTTATGCTTCTGTTACCCTTGGCCTAACTTTTAAAAGCCGATTTTGTCAACTGATTGGTGATCCTTTATTTGTCCTTAAATTAGATTTATTTGTCCTTAAATTAGATTGCTTGTTTTCAGAGGGAAAAACGTGAAGTCCCCCTCCTGAATCTTATAACAACAGCTTTCTTCTGGTGAGTTGTAGCTTTAAGAGCCCTCCTTACTGAAGTCAGCCCTATCGCAGACTGTGGAAGAATATTCTTTCCGTTTAGGCTTTTGTGGAAACCCATGTTAGTTCTAGTTCCAGCATACCTGGGGGACCATTATGAGCTGTTTCATTATTTCTGAGAAAGCACTGTGGTGGGGAGGTAATACTTAGAACATTACAAAGCACTTCCACATTTAAATTTGATTTTGGAAAGTATTTTCTTTTTGAGAGACTGTCTCAGTCTATCACCCAGGCTGGAGTGCTTGGAGTGCAGTGGTGCACACACAGCTCGCCGCACCCTCAACCTCCTGGGCTCAAGCAGTCTTTCCACCTCAGCCTCCCAAGTTGCTAGGACTACAGGTGTATGCTACCACACCTGGCTGATATTTTTCTTTTCTTTTCTTTTCTTTTTTTAATGGAGAACTGGGTTTTGCTGTGTTGTTCAGGCTGGTCTTGAACGCCTCACCTCAGACTATCCTCCGACCTCTGGCTCCCTCTTTGTTGGGATTACAGGCGTGAGCCACCATGCCAAACCCACTTTTCTTTTTT
>NW_012102143.1:212069-214882 GCF_000951045.1 Mandrillus leucophaeus
CCGGCTAATTTTTTGTATTTTTAGTAGAGACGGGGTTTCACCGTGTTAGCCAGGATGGTCTCGATCTCCTGACCTCGTGATCCACCCATCTCCCAAAGTGCTGGGATTACAGGCGTGAGCCACCGTGCCCGGCCCGAAGCTAGTTGACTTTTAAGATCCCCTTTCGCTAGGAGAGTCTGTCAGTGCTTCAGAAGTCTCATTTGTGAGTTGTGTGTGATAAATGCAGCGGTAAAGCAGACTTGAGCAAAGTGTCTCTCTAATGGATCCCAGTGTGAGGGCCATGGCCCTGCCCCGGCCCAGGCCGGGCCTTTGTGGAGGATAAAGGGCTCATTTCCTAGGCTTAGAGACTTGCCCAAGAAGCCCTCCTTTCCTCTGCAGGATGTTTACATTTTGCCTCAAAGTGGTAACAACTGTAGAGGACTTAGATTTGTCAGCAGTCTTATTGGAGGAATGAGGTGTATGCATCTGAAACACGAAGGAGGTGCAGTGGTGTGGGAGGCCATCGAAGAGTGAGAGGCACTGCCAGTCAAGTACCGGTTGAAGGGTGGCAGATCAGTGTGGGCTGCAGCAGTCAGGGCAGGTTGTGTGGACCTGGTGCTCAACTCTCCAGGCAGGATCAGAGGGGCGACCTGGGGAGGAGCAGAACCCCCCCCACAGGATGCATGAAAAACAGAAGGGCATGGGGGAATGACTGCTTCCAAGTGTGGTGTGGGGGACGAGTGTGGCTGAGATGGCTTGAGTGCGGGGCATGTGTTGAGGAGTGGGAAGGAAGGTACCTAATCTTGGTATTTCAGAATTGGAGAAAAAACCGAGTTTTTCCCTGAGCCAAGTCTTATTTCTTTTTATTGCATATCAGGGTTACTGACACCTAAAAAAGCTGAATGAGAGAGCAGTTTGTACAGGACAAAATTGCTTGAGGAAGTAAATAGGCATCTGAATGACAGGGGAAAGCGTCCATGCTTCTGTCTACTTATTTGCTCAAAAGCTTTTGACAGGATCTTGAATCTCAAAGGCTTTTAAACAGAATTGAGTCACCATGAGAGAGGGAGGCTGCGTTATGGTAAGGAGTGGCAGTACAGAAAAGAAGAAGGCTTACCCTTCTGTGACTGCAGAAGGGTGATGCGCAGGCTCCCTCGGGACCAGAGTGAGAATGGTGAGTTCGTGGCTTTGTGAAGGAGAAGCATTGGAAGTGTTGAGCTTTGAAAAGAAAAAGAGTAAAACAGCAAAGCCTTTGGGGGTCAGTTGAACTGGTCAGTTGCTGAGAGGCTGGCAGCGGAGCATTGCCTTTGGTGAATGTGCCACAGGCAGAGTTTGCTCCTTGGCTGGCAGGTCAGGGACTCATCACTCAGCCCAGCCATAGATACTCTGAGTCCAAACCTAGCCCAGATCACCTTGGGCCACTCTAAAGAGAGAAATAAATGCCGGTGTTACTTTCTGATAGACCGGTAATGACTTTATGCTACAAAAACACAGGTGAAGCAGATTGAAAATATAACCATTATTTGGGGTTAATGTCTTTTCCTTACTCATGCAGGGGTTATGAGACTGTCAGTAAATCTAAGACATGTTAAATAATGTAGAAAACTATTTGTAGTATAAGCTGATTGTTTAGTAAAAATTATTATACAAATAACTTGAGGAAATAAGGCTAAATAGTGTTTATCAGCCAAGATGAAATTAGGAATTTTTTTTGGTTTTGTTTTTAAATTTCTAATAAAGCTATTTTGCCAAATGGGAAAGGTAATTATTTGCTTGGAAAGATACCGTTTTGGAAATACAGTCCTTGGAACAAAAACTTGTTAGTTTTCTAATGTCTTTCTTGATTAAAATTTTGTCAGCTTTTGGGGAAACCTTAAAACACATTCCCTCGGTAATGTTAAATTGCAGGATCTTCTTTGGAAGGCACGGGTAACTGACATGCAAATAAATAAAGTCAAGTCACGCCCTTTTTAACCTCGTATAATCTTCTGGATATTTTGAAAACATATCAAATTGAAGAAGCCTTAGAGTGTTATTTTATAAAGCAGTGTTCCCTGAGAAATCAGATTTCTTAATTTTTCCTCCAATGTCATCAAAATATGCCTTAGCTGGGATGACAGTATGTGTCTGTAGTCCCAGCTACTTAGGAGGCTGAGGCAGGCAAATTGGTTGAGCCCAGAAGTTTGAGGCCAGCCTGGGCAACATAGCAAGATCCCATTTCTATTAAAAAAAAAATGCCTTAAAGTAAAACAAATAATATCTCTTTTATCAGAGAAAGAGATAAGCCATTGACTTGCTCCAGATCATTCACTCACCACCTTGCCAGGTGACTCACTGAATAAGATACACGAAAGCAGCAGTGAGCTGCTGGGAGGGCGAGATGCCTCAGATTCTGGGTTCCCAGATGGTGTTTTCTTGTCTGGCAGGACACTGGATAAACCCAGAGATGACTCCCCTCTCTGTTTATTTTATATATATATTTATTTCTAGGCACTGGATCTTGCTGTGTCACCCAGGCTGGAGTACAGTGGTGTAATCATAGCTCACTGCAGCCTCAAACTCCTGGATGTAAGTGATCCTCCTGCCTCAGCCTGCTGAATAGTTAGGACTATAAGCGTGTGCCACCACACCAGGCTAATTGTTTTTGTCTTTAATTTCTTTTTGTTGTTGTTGAGATAAGGTCTCACTTGAATGTCACCTAGGCTGGAGTGCAGTGGTGCAGACATGGCTCACTGTGGCCTCTACCTCCTGGGCTTAAGCGATCCTCCTGCCTCAGCCACTTGAGTAGCTGGGACTACAGGTGCATGCCACCATACCTGGCTAATTATATATAT
>NW_012102143.1:218267-219192 GCF_000951045.1 Mandrillus leucophaeus
TCCATCTCCTGGGTTCAAGCAATTCTCATGCCTCAGCCTCCTGAGTAGCTGGGATTACAGGCACCTGCCACCACGCCCAGCTAATTTTTGTATTTATAGTAGAGAGGGTTTCGCCATGTTGGCCAGGTTGTTCTTAACTTCCTGACCTCAAGTGATCCGCCTGCCTCGGCTTCCCAAAGTGCTGGGATTACAGGCCTGAACCACTGCACCCGGCCTCATTTTTCTTTATATTTGGATGTGCCTATGTCTGATGTTATATGGAATGTTAATTTATAACTATTGCTACGTTTACAAAGTAGGCTATATTCCAGTCATGGAGTTTGTAAAGTGTAACTGGACAAAGTAAGCTCTGTTTTCCATTATGTAGAAAATCCCCTAGGAGTTAGTGACAATCTTGAGGTTTATACAGTGCACCAAAAGTATGCTTCCTGGTGCCTCTTGGAGAGGGGTGCTCTCTCCATCACCCAGTTCTCTTTTTCTTTGTAGCACTTTTCCAACTGTGCACTGCATTTCCTCTCATCTGCCTTTCTTTGCGCCTCAACTGAAGGAAGGTTTCCTGTCACAGGAAGCTCTTTCTCCTTTTGCCTAAATATTTAAGGTCTCTGATGGAACTAGGCTGCATTTTTGCTAGCAGTGCAATCCTACTTGAAAATTTCTGAGGTTCATGTTTTGAGGAGCCTGTAAGCCAGGCCACTGGAGGAAGAAAGTTGTTAAGGACTCTACCAAATTTAGGTAAAAGAAGACAAGTCTGTGGGGATGATATTTGTTGTCAGTTGAAGGGGGGCTCTGTGGAAGAGGAATTGGAATTTTTAAGAAAGTCCACAAGGCCAAAATGCGTTTAATTGGTTGACCTACCGGAGTGGCCAATTTGGAGTCCTAGAAGGAGCTGTCTGCGCTTACAACTGCCCAGCTACTGGAAGAAACT
>NW_012102143.1:223217-230077 GCF_000951045.1 Mandrillus leucophaeus
AAAAAAAAAAAAAAAAAAAGACTAAAAAAGCTATTACTTATTTGACTGCACAGTTCTTCCCTACCACCACCATCCTCTTCCTGCTGTTTCTTCCTCTCAACGAACTGAGGAGCAAAGGTTTGGATCAGTCACCTTTCAGCAGGCAATATAGCAGTACTGATTCAAATGTAAAATGTAAATCCACTTTGATCTGGAAAGCTCACTTCTAGGAGTATCTTCCATGGATGTTCACAGAAGTATGCAAACGTAAACATAGAGGGCTGTTCAGAGTAGCACTGAAACCCAAACTAGGAACCAATTCAAAAAACCAGAGAACCCTCCCAGTAGAATAGGATTCACATGTCACAGAGGATATCTGTTCTGACGTGGAAAAATGTTCAAGAGCTGCTTAAGTATTTCCAGTCTGTACTTCGTTAAGTGAAAGAAACGTATACTGCACACAGTAGTGTCATAGCATTTTGCTAGTACTTTTATTACATTTTCTTCATTTCTCGCTTAGTTGGCTGAAGTTCGTCCTCTACTGGTTTATTCAAGAAGGGTTCATGGAGCTGTATTCCCAAAGTTTTTATGAAACTATTTGTGGTTTTATACATGAATAACAGCGGAGTGCAGAATTCTTGGGTCTCTCTTTCTTTTTCTGAGGACATTTTAATCATGACTTTGTTTCACTGTTGGTATTGTGCCTCTTTGCTAAATGGTCCCCTTCCATTTGTTTCAACCAGGAGAGTATTAGTCCTACTTTTTTGCTTGATTCATTTCCACAGATCTGCTGTGAGTAGCCCAGGCTTGTTTCTCCTCATCTGGATTTCTGAAGAGAATTTCAGGTTTTCTTGTAGAGGATTTTAGCTTCCTGTCTGAAGTGAAGACATAGTGAGAACAAGTTTTGGTGAGCACATACAGGCTGAGCACTCCAATTCTCTGTCTCCCCACCAGGTTACCAACATCAAGAAGACACTCAAAGCCACCGCATCCTCCTCGGCTCAGGAGATGGAGCAGCAGCTGGCTGAACGGGAGTGTCCGCCTCACGCTGAGCAGAGGCAGCCCACCAAGAAGATGTCCAAAGTGAAAGGTCTGGTCTCCAGCCGCCACTAGGGCCGGCTGGGGCAGCTGGCACTCACCAGGCCTGGGTCAGGTGGGGAGGGGACACCAAGGGCCCATTTCCTCCCCTCTCTACCTACAGTGAGTTCCAGACCTGCCCGTCCCCTCACCAGCGCCTCCCCACCCTGTGGTACTGTTCCAGAAAAACTGTTAACTCCCCCTCACCCACTCCCTCCTTCCCCAGTTGTTCCCTTCAGACTCAGGGGCTCCACCGATGCCATCCCAACAGGGTCAGACACTGCCCAGCTTCCCTCCAGGAGGTTCTTGTCTCTGTGTAAGGGCTTGTGTCCCTCCCAGTTTTTCTTTTGCTCCATGTCATTTTGTCAGGCTGGTTATAAGCCGGAGGCAGCTTTAACCAGCCCCCAGGGATGATTGTGAAGGAGGCCCCTCCCCTTGTGAGGAGGGGGCGCTCCTCTTCAGCCCCTCGTACCACAGTCCTCACGATGGTGCAGCGATCTCTAGCCAGGCGTCAAGATGCGCTGCTTTCCCTCTCTTGCCTCATCCCTTGTTGGCAGCTCCAGTTCAGGCCGTGGAGGGACGTGATGCTGGGCTATGTTTACTAAACCCACGGGTTTTCAGCCTCTTAAGCCCAGCTCCGATCTCCAATTAGTTGGGAGCGCTGGGTTGACTAACCTCTGGTATCTGAGCACAGACAGAGGGTGCTGTGGGTCTGCTGGGTGGCAGAAATGGTTCCTTCCAGCGTGGCGTTCTCTTCTGGCCGCTCCTCCTGCTGCCTCTGACTACTCAGCCTTGTTTTCGGTGTGTAGGCCCCAGCTGCCCACTGGAACTGCCGGCTAATGCTTGCTCTCCCGAGATCTTTAACTCCTCCTGGCTGCACCTGGGTAGGGATGGTGGCACCGATGCCCCTCTGTCTGCTGAAGGACCTGTTGCTGCTTCTGTCTTTTCACCCCTCCTTGGCTGATGACCCAGAGTCCTCTGATGATGGCATTCTCCTGGCAAGAGAAAAGGACTTAACTAGACTTCTGAACTTGAACAGTTTCAGGTTATATTTTAATTTTTTTTTTTGTACAGGTTCCGATTCTAATACATTTCAACATGGTTTTGTCCCTCCTCGTGTCAATATTTGTTATAGACTAATCGCCGGGGATTTTTCACATGGTTGGAGGGTGGTGCGTGCGCGCGCGCGCGCGCGTGTGTGTGTGTGTGTGTGTGTGTGTGTGTGTATGTGTAAGGGGAGGTGGAGATCCTGGACTGATATTAAAGTTCATTGAGGAAAAAGCACATTTTACAACAAACAAAGTGTAGATTTAATGTATGTGACTGGGGTTTGGGGTGCATAAGATCTTGAAGGGCTGGGATTAGGGTGGTTCAGGAAAAAGTGATACTGTTTCCCCGTGTTTAGCCATGGTCAAACAATGGATTTCTCCTTTTTCTAAAATGTCCAGCAACTGCCTACTGTTGATCAAATGTTGAAGTATTCTTGTTTCCTTTTTAAGCCAATCCATGTGCCCATATAACATTATGCCCAAGTGGAGAGTTCACTTTAATTTCCAAAATATGTTTCATGAAACCCCCTGTCAGATACTCTGTGGAAAAGGGGTTCTGTTATGAAATAAATGTGGCACTTCCTGCGTCCCATGTCTTCATTGGAAATTCATTACTCAGGTGTCCAAGCATTCCTTGGTGAGGAAGCCTGTACCCATACCGATTTCACCACCAAATCCTTTTGGGTGATATCTAGGTGGAACAAATCTTAGGAAAATTTTGGGGAAAGTATATTTCCTAAAAAGCCTAAGAGCACTGGGCGCAGTGACTCATGCCCATAATCCCAGCACTTTGGGAGGCTGAGGTGGGAGGATCGTTTGAGCCCAAGAATTTGTGGCCAGCCCACACAACATAGTGAGATCCCGTCTCTGCTACAGATAAAAACCCTAAGAGAAAGATAAAAACCCTAAGAGAAGCGAAACACCTTTCAACCTTACAGGTTTTCCCAGCTATTCTTTCTAGACTTCAAACAGGCACAGTCACTCTCAGCAAGTTTTCTTTCATCCTTGTTTTTCCCACTGGCAAGTAGACTAGGAGACATGGTTTGACTTGTATGAAGTCTGTGGCCATTCCTTATGTGATTGCCCCAAGGCCCTAAGGGTCCTCTCCATGATTCAGCTTCCTTAAAAATAATGATGGCAACAATAGTAACTTGTCTCTAAAGTGCTTTACAAAGTGTGTTTGCATACAATAAGTCATTCAGTCCCTTCCACCCAAACAGTCTTCTAAGGTGGGTAAGGGCAACCATCCTCGCTTTGCATATGAGAAGACAGTCCCAAAGATTTGAAGTGTCCCGGTGGTAAGTGGCAAAATGAGAACTCTTAGATCTCATGACTTGCACATCCTGTCATCTGCTCTGTTACATTCTCATCTACAGTCTGCTATCCACACTTGACCCTTGCTACCCCTCTACCTGCTGCTGTTCCTCTGAGAGTTCATCTTGCGCTTATTTTGAGGCAGGGAGGGGCAAGACCAGTGTTAGTGTTGATTTTGTTCTCAAGGACCCTGGCAGGGAAGCAGCAGTGTTCCCATTGTAGAGGCCAGAAAAGCTGCACAGTGACACAGCCAGGATCAGTCATGGAGCCGTGACAGGCCAGAGCCGGGGCTCCCAGCCACTAAGGAGGGGTGGCAGAGGGTTGTTTGGCCAGGTCTGGGTGGTCTGAAGGCTTGGTGACCAGGGACAACATAATCACATGCAGGACCAATGCCATCACTGCCCTGAGAATGTTCTTCCCCCAAAAGTCTGCCTCCAATAGCACAGGCACCTGCTTCTCGGATGGTGGTGACATCTGAGTACTTGGACTTCATCAGCTGCCCCTAGGAGGTGAGGTAGCAGTAGGTGAGGACAATACCCCTTTCAGCTTCAGCAGGTGAAAAGTGTGGTTCTCGATGAAGTTGAGCTGGTGTGTGTGCCAGGTCTCCTTCTACAGTGGGTACACGTCATACAGGATCCCATCAAAGCGACCACCTAGCAGGGTGAGTGCCACCTCCTTCCACAGGACTTTCAAGGGGATGACCATGTGTGTCTGCTGCTGGGCCCAGTCTTGGAGCCACTGGAAGATGCTGTCATTGTACTCCATGATCCAGTGTTCCTGGTTGGAGACCTCCTGCACCTTCCATGTTCTTATGGCCATGCCGAAGCCAACATCTAGGACTCGGCCCCCTTTGGAGGTGGTGAAGGCAGTGATGGAGGTTGTAGTGGGGGCACTCTTGCTGCAGATAGAGCCCCAGCTTGGAACCTGACGTGCCAGGGCCCAGTCCCTGCAGCCATCTCGCTTTTCACACACCTCATTTCTACTTGCCAAACCTACCCAGCCACTTAATAAGGAAGCAGAGAGTATAGGATAGAGACCTCCAGAAATTGTGGGAATAGTGGCCCAGCCAGATGTTCATTGCTCCGCTGGGACTCTGGTGGGAGGCTTGGCCTTCAAGCTCTGCAGTTTCCTGTCTGGCATCCTGGCAGCTGGGCTCAGGTCTAAAATGTGCAGAAGTGTTTTATGCATAACTAGAACATTCCAAAGAGATGTCCTCATCAACAGTGAGACATCTTAGGGAAGGAGACACCACAGTATTAAAGAGAATTACCTTGATGGCAGTGCCTGTGGGCTTGCTTGAGCCACATTCTTTACCTCTGAGCTTTCTGCCTCCTCAAACCCTTTTTGCTCTTTCTGTTCAGATGAGAGGCGTTATGGTTCCTATTTGGGTAACATTAGGGAGGTGGTCAAAGCCCCCAGGACAGCCCGTTCCTGTGGTCCTAATCCAAGATGGTCATCACTGATAGTAAGATTCTCTTCTCCCCACTTCAGTCACAGGAAATGGGGTGGCGACCAAACAAGCTCAAGTGATAAACTGCTGGTGATATGTGTACATGTTTGTTGTTTTCTCCACCTCTGAGGTGCTGGGTTGCCTGAAACCAAAGTGTTTTGGTTTGTGTACTAAAGTTGTTTTTCTGGCAGACTGAGACTTCACTTTTTTAAAAATGTGGCAATTGGTTGACTTCTGGTGGTCCCGAAGGACCTATCACGCTACCCGTGGTATCTGTTTCAAGTCTAGCATGGCTTGAGTAGTCTGTGATTGTACCTGTTTCTTCCTGGATTCTGCACATAGCCAGGAGCATCTCACTGCTTCATTCCATGTTTCTTGCAGTTATGCTTGGGATATGCAGATGGAAATGCATATTTTATTGTAAATTTCATTTTATATCTAGCTTATATTACCCTTAGAGCATTCAGTGGGTCTTTTAAACTTATGTCTGTTAAGTAGATTGTCTGTGACTTGTCGGGCAGTAAAGGTAGATGCTAAGCAAGTATTTATTATCAAAAGGAAGTGTTGAGTCAGTATTAAGGGTGAGAACTGCTCTTCGTGGTTAAGGATGAAACCAACAAGGAAAGAAGTGATGGGAATGCAGAGACAGGCGGCAGCCCAGCTCTTCTTGGGGTTGTTTATGCCATTCTTGCTTTGGTCTGCGACTTTTCCTCAGCAGACACTGCTGTGGGCTGCTCTAATGACTTCTCTTTCCTCCTCGAACAACTTCTGGAGAAGTTTCACAGCTGCGGAGTGGTGCCGCTACACATTCATCATCTAACCTGACCTGGGTCCTCAGCTGTAGGGCCATCTGTCTCGAGTCAGCTGTCACTGTTAAAAGTTTCATCATTTTCTCTGGTTTGACTTGCTGAAAAAAAAACCAAAACGTAACAAAAACATTTAAAAAGTTTCACTATTTTCTTAAAATAGTTTGCCGTATCATATCCTCTCATGTTCACTGGATGACTATCCTTTCTTCCTGGTGAAAGCAGAAACCCTCAGTTTGTCATCTTCCACCTACAGACTCATCTGCATCTGTCCTTACCTCCTTGGGGAGAAAAAGACGTCTCTCCTTCCATGTGAGTATCTGTCATTCCCCTGTGCCATTTCGTTTTCTGTTTTTCAGTCTACCCTTTTCTCCCCAAAGTCTGCCTTTTCTCCCCAAAGTTTTCACTTATGTGTCTTTAGCCTCTCCTCTAATGGATGTAGGTGATGAATAATTTCACACTTAAAGGGACCCTCCCTGAACCTCATGTCCCTTTCCAGCCACTGCCTTTTTCATCTTTAATGACCATGCTTCTTGAGAATTGTCTACCCTTTCTGTCCCTCTCTTCTCCTTCACTGACATGTGACGTCTACTGCTACCCAGCCGCTAATCATTTTCTTGTCAAGGGGACCATTAATCTCCAACTTGCTATCCTTAGTTTTTATCTGGCTTGATCTTTGTGTTACACTTGGCACTGTTGGGCCCACTTCTTTAAGTGTTCTCTTAGTTTTCATGGCTCCAGTCTCTCCGGATTTTCCTGTCTTCCTTGGCCTATTTTAAAATTTCTTCAGGGGCATCTCTTCCTTTGGAGTCAGAGGTGTTTCTACGGTTCCGTTGTGACCTTCTCATTTTACTTTTATACATCTCCAGAAGTTATATGATTCACTGCCATGGTTTCACTTTCATTTATAATGCCCAAATCTCTACCTCTGGCTTATTCTGCCAACATGAATAGTCAGCAGCCACCTGGACATTTCTGCCTGCCATCTCCCAGGTCCACTCCTGTAGTCAGTAATCGGTGCCCACCATTCACCAAGTATATTAGTTTGCTAAGTCTACCATAACAAGATGCCACAGACTAGGCCAAAGCAACAGAAATTTCTTTTCTCACAGTTCTAGAGGCTTGAAGTCTAAGATCACAGTGTCAGGAGGTTTGATTTCTCCTGAGGCCTCTCTCCTTGGCTCA
>NW_012102143.1:231497-244929 GCF_000951045.1 Mandrillus leucophaeus
ATAAAGACATTAATCTGGCCAGGCATGGTTTGGCTCACACCTGTAATCCTAGCACTTTGGGAGGCTGAGGTGGGTGGATTGCTTGAGCTCAGGAGTTGTAGACCAGCCTGGGCAAGATGGTGAAACCCTGTCTCTACTAAAACAAAAAATTAGCCAGGCATGGTGGTGCGCATCTGTAGTCCGAACTACTTGGGAGGCTGAGGCACGAGAATCACTTGAACCCAGGAAGTGGAGGTTGCAGTGAGCTGAGATCACGCCACTGCACTCCAGCCTGGGGGGACAGAGTGAGACTGTCTGAATAAATAAATAAATAAAACATTAATCTCTTTGTACATCTCCATCAGAGCTCTTGGATGACCAGATGCATTGTCAGTGACCAGTAATATTTTGAAAGGAATCTTTTTCTGAGCAGTAGTTCTCAACAGCAGTCTTAAAATATTCAGTAAAGCATGCTATAAACAGATGTGCTGTCATTCAGGCTTTGTTGTTTCATTCACAGAGCACAGGCAGGGGAGATTTAGTGTAATTCTTAGGAGCCCTAGGATGTTCAGAATGATGAATGAGCATTGGCCTCAACTTAAAGTCACCAGCTGCATTAACCCCTAACAAGAGAATCAGCCTGTCCTTTGACGCTTTGAAGCCAAGTGTTCACTTCTCTCTAGCGATGAAAGTCCTAAGTGGCATTGTCTTCTAGTAGAAGGCTGTTTCATCTACATTGAAAGTCTGTTGTTTATGTTGCAGAGATCGCTTCTTTCCTTAAACCTCGTGAACTAAACCTCTGCTAGTCTCGGACTTTTCTTCTGTAGCTTCCTCACCTCTCTCAGCCTTCAGTAGAATAAAAGAGAGTTAAGGTCTTACCCTAGATTAGGCTTTGGCTTAAGGGAGTGTTGCGGGTAGTTTAATCTTCTATCCAGACCCACTGAAACGTTCTCCATACCAGCAATAAGACTGTTTTGCTCTCTTACTCATGTGTTCACTGGAGTAGTCTTCTAATTAACTTCAGGAACTTTTATATTCACAACTTGGCTAACTGGTGCAAAAGGCCTAGCTTTCGCCTATCTCGGCTTTCAACATGGCTTCCTCACTAAGCAGATAATCATTCTAGTTTCTGATTTGAAGTGAGAGTTGTGCGACTCTTCCTTTTGCTTGAACATGTAGAAGCATTGCAGGCCTAGTTTCAATATTCAGTGGCCTAGTTTCAATATTGTGTCCCAGGGAATAGAGAGGCTCAAGGAGAGGGAGAGAGATGGAACAGCTGGTTGGTGGAACAGTCAGAACAAACATATATTTATTGATTAAATTTGCAGTCGTATGTGGAGTGGTTCAGGCATCCCAAAGCAATTACTGTAGTAACATCAAAGATCATGGTCATCATAACAGATATAATGAAAAAGTTTAAAATATTGCAAGAATTACCAGAATGTGACACAGACATGAAGTGAGCACATGCTGTTGGGAAAA
Organism: Mandrillus leucophaeus; assembly: GCF_000951045.1. Classification (NCBI taxonomy): domain Eukaryota; kingdom Metazoa; phylum Chordata; class Mammalia; order Primates; family Cercopithecidae; genus Mandrillus; species Mandrillus leucophaeus. The sequence goes on from NW_012102143.1 coordinate 232,959, forward strand.
TGGTGCTGACAGACTCGCTTGACTAAGGGTTGCCACAAACCTTCAATTTGTAGAGTGCAGTATCTGCAAAAGGCAATAAAGTGATGCACAATAAAACAAGCTGTGTATGTATTTTATTATTGTTTGAACCCATCCTTTTTCCATCTCCTCTGCCACCTCAAGCATTTGACAATTTATTCATTCAGTACACTTTTTATTTTTATTTATCTTTTGAGACAGGATCTCGCTCTGTTGCCCAGGCTGGAGTGCAATGGTGGGATCATAGCTCGCTGCAGCCCCTCGACCTTCCAGGCTCAAGCAGTCCTCCTACCTCAGCCTCCCAAGAAGCTAAGAATACAGGCACACATCACCAAACCCAGCTAATTTTTAATTAAAAAATTTTTTTTTGAGACAGAATTTCGCTCTTGTTGCCTAGGCTAGAGTGCAGTGGTGCAATCTCGGCTCACGGCAACCTCTGCCTCCCGGATTCCAGCAATTATCCTGCCTCAGCCTCCTGAGTAGCTGGGATTACAGGCATGCACCACCACTCCCGGCTAATTTTGTATTTTTATTAGAGACGGGGTTTCTCCATGTTGGTCAGGGTGGTCTTGAACTCCCAACCCCAGGTGATCTGCCCGCCTCTGACTCCCAAAGTGCTGGGATTACAGGCATGAGCCACCATGCCCGGCGCTAATTTTTTACTTTTTGCAGGGATGGGGTCAAACTCCTGGATTCAAGTGATCCACCTCTGCCTCCCAAAGTGTTGGGATTACAGGCGTGAGCCACTGTGCCTGGCCCAGTACACTCTTTGCATGCACATTATATGCTAGGGATGCAGCCAAAGAAGTTTAAAAAGTATACAGCTTAAGAAAGCTTAAGAAAAGTAGGTTGGGTGGGGTGGCTCATGCCTGTAATCCCAGAACTTTGTGAGGCTGAGGCAGGCGGATCAGTGGAGGCTAGGAGTTTGAGACAAGACTTGGGATCCCTGAGCTGACTTGTGAGAAGTCCAGTTGGGCTGGGGAGGAGAGATGCCCAAGAAATCTTCACAGTACAGGTGCCAAGTGGGAGTGAGCGGGCCTGCAGGTGACTCCAGCCCCAGCCATAGAGGATGATGTCAAACACAACAGAAAAGACCCCTGCCCAGCCACCCCTCCGCCAGATTGCAGATTGTTTAGGAAAATAAATGCTGCTACTGATTTATGCTGCACATTTTGGAGTAGTTTATCACACTGCATGAGATAACTAGAATTGATATCAATAAGAATGGTGCTACCTCTTTAATTCCATCATGTGGATGTGTCAATTTGTACAGCCATTCTCCTAACCCTGAGAAAAGTATCTCAATTCACATAAACGTTACCACATGTGTAACCCAGTTGTCAGCCTGCTGTTTTGAGGGTTATTACCTTCCTCTGGCATAGTTGGGAGGGCAGAGCCTTGTTTCACGTCCACTGCTGGTCAGCTCTGCACTGCAGCTCCTCAGCAGTGTCCTGGACCCTCCAGGCCCCAGCTCACTCCCCTCCTACTGGGCACTCCTTGGAACTCCTGGACCACTGTCGTCTTCGGTGCAGTACTCTTCACCCTGGGTCAGCCTCTTCCCTGACCTGGGTTAAAGTCTGATTACTCTCTAGAGTAGTAGCTAGCTTTTCTTTCTTTTTTTTTTTTTGAAACGGGCTCTTGCTCTTACCCAGGCTGGAGTGTAGTGGCGCGATCTTGGCTCACTGCAACCTCCACTGCAACCTCCGCCTCCTGGATTCAAGCGAGTCTCCTGCTTCAGTCTCCTGAGTAGCTGGGATTACAGGTGCCTGTCACCACACCGAGCTGACTTTTGTATTTTTAGCAGAGACTACTCTGTTGGCCAGGCTGGTCTTGAACTCCTGATCTCAAGTGATCTGCCTGCCTCAGCCTCCCAAAGTGCTGGGATTACAGGTGTGAGCCACCATGCCCAGCCTAGAACAGTAGCTTTCAACCAGGGACGGTTTTGCCACGGGGACCTTTGGCAATATTTGGAGACTTTTTTATTGGTAATTTTAATTGAGATAATTGTAGATTCATATGCAGTAGTAAGAAATAACACAGAGGGATCCCTTGTATACTTTGTTCAGTTTCTCTCAATGGTAATATTTTGCAAAACTAGCATATGACAAAAAGGATACTGGTTTATTTGTGTATGTGTGCATGTGTGTTAAGTTCTGTGCAATCTTACCACCTGCACAGGTTTGTGCTTCCGCCACAGTCAAGATACTGAACATTCCCATCACCACAAGGCTCCCTCTTGTTGCTCTTTAATAGCTACAGCCACTTCTCTCCTGCCCTCACTCCCTCCATAGTCCTGGCAACCACGAAACAGTTGTCCATTTCTGTGACTTTTTCATTCCACCATTATGATATAAATAGAATTATACGGCCGGGCGCGGTGGCTCAAGCCTGTAATCCCAGCACTTTGGGAGGCCGAGGTGGGCGGATCACGAGGTCAGGAGATTGAGACCATCCTGGCCAACACGGTGAAACCCTGTCTCTACTAAAAATACAAAAAAATTAGCCGGGCGTGGTGGCGGGTGCCTGTAGTCCCAGCTACTCGGGAGGCTGAGGCAGGAGAATGGCGTGAACCCGGGAGGCGGAGCTTGCAGTGAGCGGAGATGGTGCCACTGCATTCCAGCCTGGGGGACAGAGCAAGACTCCATCTCAAAAAATAAATAAATAAATAAAATTAAATAAATAAATAAATAGAATTATACAACATGTCACCTTTGGGAATTGTCTTTTTTCACTCAGCATAATTCCCTGGAGATTCATCCAGGTTGTGTGTATCAGTAGTTCACTCCTTTTCGTTGCCGAGTAGTAGTCCACAGTATGGATGTACCACAGTGTGTTTAACCATTCACCTGTTAAAGGACATCTGGATGGTTTCCAGTTTAAGGCTATTAATAAAGCTGCAGTGAACATGTGTGTAGGTTTTGGTGTGAACACAGTCTTCATTTCTCTGAGATAATTGCCCAGGCGTGCAATTGCTGGGTCGTATGGTAGTTGTATGTTTAGTTTTGTAAGAACTGCCAACTTTTCCAGAGTGACTGTCATCTTACATTTCCATCAGCTGTGTAGGAATGATCCCATTTCTCCACATCTTGCCGGCATTGGGTGTTATCACTGTTTTGTATTTTAGCCATTTGATAGGTGTGTAGTCTTCAGCCATACCACCTTGAACATACCACACCTCGTCTGATAGGTGTGTACCTATCACAAAACCTCATTAAAGTTTTAAGGTGCATTTCCCTAGTAGCTAATGATGTTGAGTATCTTATGTCCCTATTTGTCATCTCTTTGGTGAAATAATCGTCTTTGGTGAAATAACTCTTTATGTCTTTTGTTCATTTTCTAATTGGATTGTTTATTTACTGTTGAGTTTTGAGAGTTCTTTATATATTCCGGGTACTATTCCTTTATCAGATCTGGAGACATACTTGTTTATCACCATGGGGTGGGTGAGAAGAGGTCTGCTACTGGCACCTAGTGGGTAGAGGCCAGGAATGCTGCTAAACATCCTACAGTGTACAGGCCAGCCACCACATCAGAGAATAATCTTCTCCAAAATAGAAATAGTGCCCAGGGTGAGAAACCTTGCTCTAGAAACCCTACAGTGTACAGGCTCTGGAAACCCTGCTCTAGAAACCCTACAGTGTACAGGCCAGCTGCCACATCAGAGAATAATCTGCTCCAAAATAGAAATAGTGTCCAGGGTGAGAAACCCTGCTATAGATTGACATCCTGAGGAGACCGAGGCTGGAGGGCTCTCTGCACACTACATCTTCTCAGAGGTCCTTCTACCTGGGTGAGGTGCAGAGCCCCTTTATTACTCTCAGCTGTTGTAATATTGTGACACAGTAAGAAATATATATTTAGTCTTCATCCCCAGTTCCTGGCATACAGTTCCTAAAACCTTTGGGCTTTCCTGAATAATAGCAGTGAAAGGAGCATCTTTTGTATTCATTATAAGCCCCTTGCTAACATACCTGAGTTGATGCTAATAAAGTGGCTCTTCAATCACCTCTGGATGGTGATTGGCCACCAGAGCAATCAACTATGTGATTAGGAACTTTCAGCTTCCCTGCCTCCAGGGAGGGGAGAGGGGCCGGGAATTGAGTTAATCATTGGCCAGAGGTTTAATCAATCATGTCTGTGTAATGGAATGAACCTCCATAAAACCCCCAACTGATGGGATTCAGAAAGCTTCTGAATTGGTGAGTACATTCACATGCTGGGAAGGTGGGCACCCCAGCTCCACGGAGACAAAAGCTGCTGTTTAGGGACCCCTCCACTCTTCTCCCTGTGTACCTCTTCATCTGGCTGTTCATTTATATCCTTTATAATATCCTACAGGTGTGGTGGTGCACACCTGTAGTCCCAGCTACTTGCTGGGTGGGAGGCTCGGGTGGGAGGATCGCTGGAGCCCAGGACTTCAAGGCTGCAGTGAACTATGATCATGCCACTTCACACCAGCTTGGGCAACAGAGCAAGACCCTGTCACTAAAAGAAAAAAAAATCCTTTCTAGTAAACTGGTAATAGTAAAGTGTTTCTCTGAGCTCACAGATGAGCTGTTATGGCAAATTTTCAAACCTAATGAGGGGGATATGGAAGCCCCCAATTTGTAGCTAGGTCAGATGTGGAAGTGTGGATAACGTGGGGATGCACTACTTACAATTGACATCTGAAGTTGGGTCAATTTTGTAGGGCTGAGCCCTTACCCTGTAGGAGCTGTGTTAACTCCAGGTAATTAGTGTCAGCATTGAATTAAGTTGTAAGACACCCAGTTGGGATTTCCACCAAGAACTGGAAACTTGTTATGGCATAGAAAATCCACACATTTGGGTCAGAAGTATTGTGAGTGGAGAAAGTTTTTTCTTTTAACTGTATACACACTCCCACACTAGCAACTAACATTGAATGCCTTTTCTGTTTAGGGCTTCATGCTTCACACTTGACATGGATCACTTCCTTCAGTTCTCACAGTAACCCTTGGAAACATGTATCATTCTCTGTGTTTTACGACGAGGAAACTGAAGGTCAGAGATGACATGACTTTTCCAAGGTGACACAGCTAGAAAGTGGTCTCTGCTCTCACCTGATCTGCAGCACTGCCTCCCTAAGATTGTTACTGAAACACTGGGGGTTCGGGTGAGGTCTGCTGCTTGCAGCACAGAAAGCCAGGGACTGAGAGGATGAGTATTGCCAAGGAAGAAGGCTTTGTTTATTTGGGTGCTGCAGCAGAGGAGATGGGAGATCAGTCTCAAACTCATCTCCCTGACTAACTAAACTTAGGGGTTTACATAGCAGAGAAGAAATGTAACAATGTATTGGAAAATAGGACTTAGGGAGGAGTAAGGAAACAAAATCGGGGGTCTGGCATCTCATTGTCTGGATGCCATGATCTGGTGAGTTTCACTTCTTTGATGCTTTTTGAGAGGTCTACTGGTCCTTTCCTAAGGAAGGAACTCAGAGAAAACAAATGTAAGTTTCAGGCTTTAAGACCAGAAGGGCCCATTTCTATGTTTATCCAAAAGAACTCTCTATGGCAGCAGTCCCCAACGTTTTTGCCACCATGGACTGTTGGAAAACAATTTTTCCACAGATGGGGTGGGAAGTGATGATTTGGGATGAATCTATTCCACCAGATCATCAGGCATTAGATTCTCATAAGGAGCACACAACCTCACATGCACAGTTTGACAATAGAGTTCGTACTCCTATGAGAGTTGAATGCACCACTGATCTGACAGCAGGTGGAGCTCAGGCAGTAATGCTCACTTACCCTCCCTCCGCTCACCTTTTGTGCGGCCCAGTTTCTTTCTTTCTTTCTTTTTTTCTGAGACAGAGTCTCACTCTGTCACCCAGGCTGGAGTGCAATGGCATGATCTCAGCTCACTGCAACCTCTGCCTCCCGGGTTCAACTGATCCTCCTGCCTCAGCCTCCCGAGTAGCTGGAATTACAGGTGCCTGCTACTACACCCGACTAATTTTTGTATTTTTAGTAGGGATGGGGTTTCACCATGTTGGCCAGGCTAGTCTCAAACTCCTGACCTCAAGTGATCCGCCCACCTTGGCCTCCCAAAGTGTTGGGATTACAGGTATGAGCCATCGTGCCTGGCTTCAGTGGCTTTTTAATACTGATTTCCCTTCCTTTTCCTTCCTTCTCCTCTCCTTCCCCTCTCCTTCCCCTCTCTTTCCCCTCTCCTTCCCCTCTCCTCTCCTCTCCTTTCGAGACAGTCTGGACTGCAGTGGCACAATCTTAGCTCACTGCAACCTCTTCCTCCCCGATTCAAGCAATTCTCCTGCCTCAGCCTCCCAAGTAGCTGGGATTACAGGCGCCCGCCACCACACCCAGCTAATTTTTGGTATTTTTAATAGCGACGGGGTTTCACCATGTTGGCCAGGCTAGTCTCCAGCTCCTGACATCAGGTGATCCACCTGCCTTGGTCTTCCAAAGTGCTGGGATTACATGCTTGAACCACTGTGCCCGGCCTAATACTGATTTCTAAGTACTATCCTGAGATGACCAGCAGGTGGCAGCAGTACATTAGAGTGCTGAAGGAATGACTCTGGAACCTTAGGCTTCATGGTATGTTCTGGGCAAAGGCAGAGTCTGGGCCCTGGGGCATTGGCATCAGTAGACTCAGGAGGAATTTAGAACACAGACAAAGTGGTTAATTTTCTCTCCAAATTTGAGTTAGTTGTCTGAAAGTCTATGGTGTGGACTAGGAATAAGAAGATGACTTGGGGCCAGGCACAGTGGCTCACGCCTGTAATCCCAACACTTTGGGAGGCCAAGGTGGACAGATCACCTGAGGTCAGGAGTTCGAGACCAGCCCGGCCAACATAGTGAAACCCCATCTCTATTAAAAATATAAAAATCAGCTGAGTGTGGTGGTGTGTGCCTGTAATCTCAGCCACTCAGGATGCTGAGGCAGGATAATCGCTTGAACCCGGGAGGCAGAGGTTGCAGTGAGCCAAGATTATGCCACTGCACTCCAGCCTGGGCAACGGAGCAAGACTCCATCTCAAAAAAAAAAAAGACTTGGGAAAGTCAAGACTGGTGGTCCCAGTGCATGGAGGAATTCCGACTGAGGGGAGACCTCCGAGAGTGCTTAGATAGAGGGCACCACACGAGTCCCAGGCTGTTGCCAGAGCATGATGAGAGTGTGTGTGTGTATGTGTGTGTGTGCGTGCGTGCAAACGTCCGTCTGCCAGAGCATGGTGAGTGTGTGTGTGTGCAAACGCCCACCCCCAGAACACAGAGTGTGTGTGTGCATGCACAAATGTCCACCCCGCCCTCCAGAAAAGCAGCTGAATCATCTTTCCTGTATGCCACGCTCTCTCTTAGAGCTGTCTAGTTCTCCATCTTACTGGGGACCTGAGGCAGCTGAATAAAAAGGGCATGGGTGGTGATGCAGGAATGTGGACTATGGTGGGCAAAGGGCCTGAGAATGCAGCCCCGGGCCTCCTTTCACCCTAGGAAGCCAGAGGAACCTTGGGGAGTTCTGAAGCCCCTGGGGTCAGATGCAGAATTGTGCATGTACTTATATAGCTTATTTTAAAAACTACTAATTTTGAAATAATTATAGATTCACAAGAAGTTGTAAAAATAGTAGCAAGGCTCTGTGTGCCTTTTGACCAGTTCCCCCCAGTGGTAACATCTACATTACTTAAGTACAATAGGTAAACCAGGAAATTGACATTGGTATGATCCAGGCCTTATTTGGACTTAGAGAGTTTTACACACACTATGTGCGTGTATGTGCATATAGTTCTATGCAGTTTTATCACATGTATAGATTTGTGTAACTCCCACCACAATCAAGATACAGAGCTGTTCCATTACCCCAAAGATCCCTCATGCTACTCTTTTATATTAATATTTACACCCACCCTTGCCTCCCCACCCTGTCCCTGCCCCTAGCAATCACTAATCTCTTCTCTGTCCTTATTATCTTGTCATTTCAAGAATGTTATATATATATATATATATATATTTTTTTTTTTTTTTTTTTTTTTTTTTTTTTTGAGATAGGGTCTCACTCTGTTGTCCAGGCTGAAGTGCAGTGGCGTGATCTCGGCTCACTGCAACCTCCACCCCCCAGGCTAGAGTGATCCTCCCACGTCAGCCTCCCAAGTAGCTAGGACCATAGGTGTGCACCACCATGCCCAGCTAATTTTTAAAATTTTTTATAGAGATGGGGTTTCACCATGTTGGCCAGGATGGATCTCAAATTTCTGAACTCAAGTGATCCGCCTGTCTCAGCCTCCCAAAATGCTGGGATTACAAGTATGAGCCACTGCGCCCAGACCTGTATGTTTTTTTTTGTTTGTTTGTTTTTTGTTTTTGAAATGGAGTTTTGCTCTTGTTGCCCTGACTAGAGTGCAATGGCACGATCTCGGTTCACCGCAACCTCCACCGCCTCCCAGGTTCCATTCTCCTGCCTTGGCCTCCCAAGTAGCTGGGATTACAAGTGTGTGCCACCGCGTCCAGCTAATTTTTGTATTTTTATTAGAGATGGGGTTTCACCACGTTGGCCAGGTAGGTCTTGAACTCCTGACCTCCAGTGATCTGCCCGCCTCGGTCTCCCAAAGTGCTGGGATTACAGGCGTGAGCCACCACGCCCGGCCCTATATGTATTTTTACAAGGGATCCACAGCCCACATCATATTCTCAAAGGCATCCACAGTAAAGTGCTGAGATTGCAGGAGCATGGCGTGAATTCTACAAGAAGCTGAACAGCAGCAGATCCTATTCTCTTGCCAAGCAGTGCCAGGTGTTCTCTGGGTGTAAGGAAATCATAATCAGCCTCTGTTGAATGATTACTATGTGTCAGGCACCAATGGCTCAAGGATGTTAAGTAACCTGCCCAAGGCCACATGGCAGCAAGTGGCAGAGCAGGAGAGAATCTGGTTCTCTCTGCGCCCCTCTGCTTTCACGGGAGTGATGAAATAGGAGATGCGTCTGCATGGAAGGGCTTGGCTGGTCGCAGAAACCCAGGCAGGTCCAGAAACCAGTCCTTGAGCCAGCAGGAGGTTTGGGAGCTGTAGATGTGACTAGGCGAGCACCAGCCCTTTGGGTGCTTCTGGCAAGGGAGCTTGCTGGCCAGGATGGCTGAGCCATGGCTTGCCAGAGGGTGGCCTGCTGGTCTCCTGGTGGCACAAACTTCCTGTAAGTGCTAAGTGGCTTCCCAAGTCATGACCGTACTTGGTGGTCCAGTAAGTATGTGTGTGTGGGGAAAGCAGATGGAATTATCATGGGAAGATAGTAGAGTTGGCCGACAATGGTAGATGTTTGGCACTGGACATTTTTTGGCTACTAATCAGTGGTGGATGTCTCACTAAATTTGGTCAAAGTTCTGCACATGAGTTGGGGCACTTTTTGGAGAAAGCAAGGCCGATCTCCCTTAGTCCCTGTCACCACTTCCTGCCTCCACCTCGTGCCTTTTGGTTGTCCTCTCCTCTCCTGTATAACCAGGTGGCATGAGCCTTAGGGTACTTCACTTCCTCTCCCCAAAAGAAAGGCCTGGGGCTGGAGTTGGGGACCGGCACCGTGGTGTGCACTGGGATGATTTTTCTTTCTGTCTGCCTGTTATCTAGGCTCCTCTCTTGTTGAGGTGGGAAAGATGGGTCTTCTCCCAGGTTTCCCGTTGGAGTCTGTGTGGCCATTCATGGCCGTAGGCTCTGAGGCCCACATCTCCTTTTTCTATCATTACCCCATTTTCCTCTGCAGGGATTACCTCTCTTCCATCTATATATTCTTACAGGGGGTAATTCCAGCTGCAAAAGCCTGAAGACTTAGGAGCCAGACCCATCTCGGCCCACCCCATGGGGCAGGGAGGCCACAGAGCTCAGTCATCTCGACAGCTCTTGTGGGGCTTAGACCTAATGCAGAGCCACCACCTTGGTGGCCATGTGTCCCTGGACTTAGGCTGTGGCCCAGGCTTCCCCACCCTAGCCCAGGATACACTCATTTCTTGCTCAATTTCAAGCCATCAATTCTGGGAGTCCCCAGGATCCTCCCAATCTTCCTCTTGCTTAAGTTGGCCAGCATTGGGTCTTTTACCAGTGACCAAAGCACCCCAACTTTAGACACAGTGGAATGCAGACTCGGCCTCATTTGGGTCCTCTCCCTGTGGCCTGCCACATTCAGCAATGAGAGCAATCCTGGGGGCCCTGCCCAGCTCCCCACGATGTGGAGTAAAGACTGTGATGGGAAGAGAAATCTTCATTTTATCCCGCTGTATCTCCTCTGTACAAACTTCCTTTTTCTAATTTTTTTTTGAGACAGGGTCTTGCTCTGTTGCCCAGGCTGGAGTGCAGTGGTATGATAATGGCTCACTGTAACCCCAAACTCCTGGGCTCAAGTGATCTGCTCTGTTGCCTAGGCTGGAATGCAGTGGTGTGATCATGGCTCATTGTAACCCTGAACTCCTGGGCTCAAGTGATCCTCCTGCCTCAGCCTCCTGAGTAGCTAGGACTGTGTGCACCACGAGGCCCGGATATGTTTATAAGACAGGGAAGAGACAGGGTCTCACTGTGTTGCCTAGGCTGGTCTCAAACTCCTTGCCTGAGTGGCCTTCCACCTCACCCTTCCAAAGTGCGGGGATTACAGGTGTGAGCCACCATACCTGGCCGACACAGACTTCCTTAGGGGACTTTTTAGGAAGGTCATGGCTAGGAGAAAAGTTTGCTTACCCTGGGTTGGCTGGACAGATGCTGTCTTGGAAAGTAGGGTAGTAGAATGGTCAAGAGCAGTTCAAATCTGGGCTCTACCATTTATGTGCCACATGACCTTGGGCAAATTACTTCACCTCTCTGAACGTCAGCTCACATATCTGTTAAATGGGCATAATAATAGTACTGCAGGATGTAAGGATTCATTGTAAAGATTAAGATGATGAATGAAAGTACTTTAGCATGTGTCTCAGTTTGCTAGGGCTGCCATAACAAAGCACGCAGGTCCCTGAGGGGCGTCACTTCACTGTATGTCACTGCGTTACAATGTCGATGAGGGGGAGAAACCTCCATTCCTCCCCCGTCTGCATGGGTTTTCTCTGGGTTTCCACTTTCCTCCCACACCCCAAAAGCTGTGAATGGGCGTGTCTATATGGCCCCGGTCTGAGTGAGTGTGGGTGTGTGTGAATGGCCCTGAAATGGGATGGCATCCTGTCCAGGGCTAGTTCCTGCCCTGTGTCCTCAGCTGCTGGGAGAGGCTGCAGCCACCTGAGACCTTGAACAAGAATCAGCAGGTTGGAAGGTGAAAGGATGAATGAATGCAACTGATTGTGAAATAAAAATTAATAAAATCGTCCGGGTACAGTGGCTGACACCTGTAATCCCAGCACTTTGGGAGGCTGAGGTGGGTGGATCACTTGAGGCCAGGAATTTGAGGCCAGCCTGGCCAACATAGTGAAACCTTGTCTCTATAATAAAAACAATAATTATCTGGGTGTAGTGGTGTGTGTCTGTAATTCCAGCTACTTGGGAGGCTGAGGCAGGAGAATCGCTTGAACCTAGGAGGTGGAGATTGCGGTGCACCTAGATCATGTCACTGCACTCCAGTCTGGGCAACAGAGCGAGACTCCGTCTCAAGAAAACAATTAATAAAATCTGCAATAGTCATAGAGATGCACTGCCATAGCAGATGCGGTAGGAAAGGGCCCAGTGAGCTCACGGTATACAGGATTGTTTGTTTCTGAACTACATGGTGATAGGAGGTGCTCCTTCCAATCTTTGCTTTGCAGACATTTATGCCTTGATTTAACCCACCATGACTGGGACCACCATCACTCACTGACTAACCAGAAATGGGGAAATTGTCTTACTTGTTTTTATTAATTTTTCTTAAAGATATGTATGGCTCACATTTATTTTATTTTATTTTTTGAGACAGAGTTTCGCTCCTGTCGCCCAGGCTAGAGTGCAGTGGTACAGTCTCGGCTCACTGCAACCTCTGCTTCC
>NW_012102143.1:245223-265878 GCF_000951045.1 Mandrillus leucophaeus
TTTTTTCCTGAGACAGAGTCTCGCTCTGTCACCCTGGCTGGAGTGCAGTGTCAAGATCTCAGTTCACTGCAAACTCCGCCTCCCGGGTTCATGCCATTCTTCTGCCTCAGCCTCCCGAGTAGCTGGGACTACAGGCGCCTGCCACCACGCTCAGCTAATATTTTGTATTTTTAGTAAAGATGGGGTTTCACCTTGTTAGCCAGGATGGTCTCGATCTCCTGACCTCATTACACGCCCGCCTCGGCCTCCCAAAGTGCTGGGATTAAAGGCATGAGCCACCGTGCCTGGCCCTCCTGGCTAATTTTTGTAGTTTTAGTAGAGACAATGTTTCACCATGTTGACCAGGCTGATCTTGAACTCCTGACCTCAGGTGGTCTGTCCTCCTCGGCCTCCCAAAGTGCTAGGATTACAGGTGTGAGCCATCACACTGGGCCTAATGTTGTAGTTTTAGTAGAGATGGGGTTTCACCATGTTGGTCAAGCTGGTCTCGAACTCCTGACCTCAGGTGATCCACACGCCTTTGGCCTCCCAAAGTGCTGGAATTACTGGTGTGAGCCAAGGCACCCAGCCTATCTCTGTTTTTAATATTAGAAGTGCCTGGGATCTTTATTTTGAAGTTTGGTGATGCTTTTGTGACCAGAAATATGCTGTAGGAACTTAATTCTTGTTTGTATCAGTTAGCCTGTGGTAAAATTGGTTTCATTATAAGTTGTTTCACTTGAAGTCACAGTTTATAAGACCCACTGGGCCGGGCGCGGTGGCTCAAGCCTGTAATCCCAGCACTTTGGGAGGCCGAGACGGGCGGATCACGCGGTCGGGAGATCGAGACCATCCTGGCTAACACGGTGAAACCCCGTCTCTACTAAAAATACAAAAAACTAGCCGGGCGAGGTGACGGGCGCCTGTAGTCCCAGCTACTCGGGAGGCTGAGGCAGGAGAATGGCGGGAACCCGGGAGGCGGAGCTTGCCGTGAACTGAGATCCGGCCACTGCAGCCTGGGTGACAGAGCCAGACTCTGTCTCAAAAAAAAAAAAAAAAAAAAAAGACCCACTGACGATAAATGAGGACTTACTGTACCACCAAATGGATGGCTTAAAATAACCTTACTGTCTCACAGTTCTGGAGATTAGAAGTCAAAAATCAGGGTGTTGGGAGGGTCAGTTCCTTGTGAGAGCTGGAGGGAAGGATCTGTTGGAGACCTCTTGCTGGCCTGTGGATGGCTGTCTTTATGCTAACATGGTTTTCCCCCTGTATCTTCATTTCGTCTTTCCTCTGTGTCCAGATTGTCCCCTTTTATCAGGACCCCATCAGACTGGATTAGGGCCCACCCTAATGACCCCACTTTTACTTGATCACCTGTGTAAGGACTCTATCTCCAAATAAGGTTACATTCTGAGGTAGGGGGGTTAGGAGGGGCACACAATTTGACCATATCAGCATAGTACATAGCACATAGTAAGTACTAAATAAATGCTAGCTGCTATTATTCTAATAATGGTACTGCAATCCATGGTTACTTACAGTGAACACCCCTGGAAGTCAGGTGACCCTGGTATCCTGGCTGAAGATCAGGCAGCCCTGTGGGTTCTGTATCTGATTACACTGGTCTAAGGGGGTGGGCAGCAGACGAGTGGATTTGCACATGAAGGCCTTGAATTGAGTGTGCTGAAACTGGGACTCGAACTAGAACTCGTGATCAGACCTGATGGGGTGGGGGCCAGGCACCAGAGCTGAAGCCATGTGTGGCCTGGAATCATCTTCATTAGCTTGTTGTCCAGGAAAAATATGGCTCTGCAGATCTGCTGGGGGAGATCTGAGTTTCAGGGTTCCTATCTCCCAAGGGTGCCAGAGTCAGGGTCTGTGGTCTCCCCATAGTTCTGGGACCTATCCTGGAGATCTCCTTGCATCTCAGGACATCATTGTCTTATTCAAAACACTTTTTTTTTTCTGAGACGGAGTTTCACTCTTGTTGCCCAGGCTGGAGTGCAATGATGCGATCTTGGCTCACCGCAACCTCCACCGGGTTCAAGTGATTCTCCTGCCTCAGCCTCCCAAGCAGCTGGGATTACAAGCATGTGCCACCACGCCTGGCCTTTTTTTTTGTGTGTGTGATGGAGTCTCACTCTGTTACCCAGGCTGGAGTGCAGTGGCGTGATCTTGGCTCACTGTAACCTCCACCTGTGGGTTCAAACGATTCTCTTGGGTTCAAGTGATTCCCCTGCCTCAGCCTCTTGAGTAGCTGGGATTATAGGCATCTGCTACCATTCCCAGCTAGTTTTTGTATTTTTAGTAGCGACTGGATTTCACCATGTTGGCCAGGCTGGTCTCGAACTCCTGACCTTAAGTGATCCACCCGCCTCGGCCTCCCAAAGTGCTGGGATTACAGGTGTGAGCCACTGCGTCTGGCCTCAAAGCACTTTTAGTTGCCATTGACAAGACCCTCTACAACTAATGTGAGAAAAAAAAGTAGGGGAGGAGTTGTGGCAGAGTGGCAGGGGAGAGGAGGATTTGGAGGATACAGACGCGTCCCATGAAACTCCTACGCATAGTGTGCAGCAGTCCTCCTAGGGCTGGGACCAGTAACTGGGGTGGTGGACCTCAGAACTGAAGTATCTCGGTCTCTTGCATTCTCTCGGAGGCCATTTACTCCTCCCTCTCAGTTTCCTGTCCATCTGCATCTTCTCTTTCTATCTCTGTAGGTCCCTTCCTAGTTTCTCCAGGCACAGGCTGCCAAGCCTGAAGCTAACTTCACTGGGACACCAGCCTTGGGCTTGTCAGAGGCGTTTAACTGCACCACTGACTAGTGTCCTTGAGTCCCAATTCCACATTTTTGGGAGAGAGAATCTAACTGGCAGACAGTCCTGGTTCCCTGCTTAAAAGTCACCTGCCCCTTCGTTCTTGTCAAGAAAAACTCCAGTTTTGTTTCAGGTGCCAACCAATGTGCCCCACCCCAGGTGATTGACTGTGATGGTCTAAGACAATCTTATTTTCTATTGTTTTTGTCAGATACTTGATTCCACAGCCTCCGTGCAACTGTGTGATTCAGTCCTGGTAAAGGAGGCATCAGTGTGTTCCTACTGGGGGCCTCCTGGAAAAGGTCTTGGTTTCTTAATATCAGATGTGATTTCTGGAGCTACAGCAGCTATGACATTACAACATGACAACCATAGGGACAAGAAGCCAACATGTTGAGGATGGTAGAGTGAAAGAATGGAAAGTGCTAGCATCCTTATTGATACTGCTAAGCTATGTGAGCAGTCCTGGGCATTGTCTTTTGGACTTCTTGTTTGAGCAAAAAGTGTACTCATGTAGTTTAAATCGTCATTAGTTGGATTTTCTGTTACTTGTAGCCATAACATTCCTAACATAACCCAGTTGCAAGGAGCAGAGACCAAATGCAAACTGGATCAATTTTAAATAAAAAAGGAGGGGAAGGAAGACTGGTTCATGTCATAAAATTCGGAGGCATGACTAGACTGGCCCCAGGGGCTTAGGAGGTCATCAGAGAATGTGCTCCATTTCTCTGCAGTTTCCATGGCTCTGACTGCCTCTGAGTTTTGACTCTATCCTCAGGGTCTCCCTTCCCTCAAGATCCCAACACTTACTATGGCAATTTGGGACCTTTCACCTTCACTCCACATACCACAGAACAAGAGAGGGAGCAGGGGAGGGGCTCTCGTTCTTCCTTAGAGGAGTCCTGAGTTTCACTGTGATTGGACCAGCCTGGGTCAAGTGCCCATCTCTCAACCAATCACAGACAAAGTGAGATACTCTGATTGACACATGTCTGGACTCCCAACCTCTCCACGAACTTCAGGCGGCAGGGGTAATTTGTTGGCATACTCTCATCTCAGGCTGGAGGTGGGGTTGTCCCACTCTGACCACGTGAGAGAGGGGAGGCTTCCGAAAAGAAATTTGAGGTACTATTAGCAGAATGGAGGGGGAATAGATGTTGGACGGCAAACCACAGGTATCCTTTCCAGCATATATCCCTTGCTGAACAAATCAGCTGCGACAAGAAGGGCAGGATCGTGTAGTACAGGCAAGTCTACTGGGATGGGGGTGCAGTTCTCACATGAGGGTAATGATGGCTGGATAGATATCTCAGGATGTCTCCACCACTGCTGTTAACGGTTTGTGGCTCCAAGACACTGTGCTGCTGTGATTGCCAGGTGCCTCAGACCATTCAGCTGGTCATGCTTCTCTAGCCGTCTTTACTGGCCTGGTGCATGTCTGTAGGGGGCCCAGGGGTCGGCCAAGGAAATGCTGTGGTTGAAGCAGCCTCCTGGGTTGCAGCTGCATACACTGGGTAGGGCTTAGAATGT
Organism: Mandrillus leucophaeus; assembly: GCF_000951045.1. NCBI lineage: Eukaryota > Metazoa > Chordata > Mammalia > Primates > Cercopithecidae > Mandrillus > Mandrillus leucophaeus. Next base: position 249,549 of record NW_012102143.1, read on the forward strand.
ACTTCTACAGGAGCCCTGTACCTACCCATGCCCACTGGCTTGTATCCTCAAGCTGTCCAGCACAGACATCAGTTTATTCCCACACTCTTCCCTACTCCCACCATGAAGTTCTTCCATTCCAGGTGGGCACAGAGGTTTCTGTAGAGAGAACTGGGCCAAGGTGACTTCTAGTGTCCTATGATACTCAGGTGTAGGAAAAGGTCAATGTTACTCAAAGTATGCCATGTGTATTACTGTGGTATGTGACATAGTTTCTTTTAATAGACATGTATAAGTGTACATTAATTTATATATACATTTTTAAGCATTTCTTATTTTAAAATATTTTTATTATAAAATAAAGACAGAAAACATACAGAAGATGTAAAGCTGAAAGTAGTAGTATAAATATTACAAGGCAAACACCCCAAGTCCAAGAGCCAGAGAGTTCTTTGTCCCCATCACAGCCTCCTCCCTCCCTGCAAAAGCAACTACTGCCTGGCTGACACGGTAACCACTTCCTTACTTGTGTTTCATCACCTAAGTGGGCATCCCTAGATACTCTGGTTCAGTCTTGCCACGTTGAAAATATAGAAAACATATCTTTTTTTTTTTTGGAAGGAGTCTCGCTCTGTTGCCCAGGTTGGAATACAGTGGTGCAATCTCGGCTCACTGCAACCTCCGCCTCCCAGGTTCAAGCAATTCTTCTGCCTTAGCCTCCCCGGCAGCTGGGACTACAGGCACCCGCCATCCCACCTGGCTGATTTTTGCATTTTTAGTAGAGATAGGGTTTCACTATGTTGGCCAGGCTGATCTCGAACTCTTGACCTCAGGTGATCCGTCTGCCTCAGCCTCCCATTGAAAATATATCTTTTACCTCTCTGTTAATCCACGGGTTCTCCCTTCATTGTTTTCTTTTCCTTTCAGTTTATCTGTTGAAGAACCTGGGCCATTTGACTGTGGTTTTCTGCTGTATTTTGCTGACTGCCCACTCACGCCCACTTATGCTCCTTTCTCTGTATTTCCTGCTCGTGTCAGCTGGATCTAGAAGCTTGATCAGACTCCGCTTCCACCTCTTTGGCCAAGCTCTGGGTGGTGACGTGTTCCTTCACTGAGGAGGCATAATTTCCAGCTGCTTTTCCTTTTGTGGTGTTCTCACTATCAATGCTCAATACCTAGGTCCATTAATTTACTGGGAGTTGCAAAATAGTGACATATTTTTTTTCATTGTGCCATGATTCAGATTTTATTGCTTCTTAATTTTGTCATTCCACACAATTTGTAAGTAAATAGACTGAGAAAATAGACTACGGGTGCTAGACAGATGATGGCAACATTAGTGCGATGGCTCCAGTGTTTTACATAAGGTAATGGAAAGAGCTGCAGCCGCCACCACTACCAAATGATGATATTTTAGTTCCATTTTTTTTTCATTTATTTGCTGGAATTCTTTATAAACAGATGCTTCTTTTCATCAATGAGATTGCACAGTGGTACTGCTCACATAGGAGAGGCAGGATAAATGCCTCCTTCTGTCCCTACATTTACCAGCTTGCAAAATAATATACTGGCTCTTTATAATCCTCTGGAGGCAACCAATTCATTTTTCTAAATATCATTATGAACTCATGTATTTAAGTATATTTGATTTCAGTTTGTTTCAGAGCTCAAATTGTCCTGTCTTTGGTCAATGGAAGCCTCTTTGGGTTGGCTTTTTTTTTTTTTTTTTTTTTTGAGACAGGGTCTCACTCTATTGCCCAGGCTGGAGTCCAGTGGTGAGATCTCAGCTCACTGCAACCTCCACCTCTTGAGTTCAAGCAATTCCTCTGCCTCAGCCTCCCAAGTAGCTGGGACCACAGGCACATACCACCATGCCTGGCTAATTTTTATATTTTTTGGTAGGGATGGGGTTTCACCATGTTAGCCAGGCTGGTCTCAAACTCCTGACCTCAAGTGATCCACCTGCCTCAGCCTCCTGACATGCTGAGCCATGATTACAGGCATGAGCCACCAAGCCCGGCTCCTCTTTGGGTTGTCTCTTTTGACACAAGCCCAGTAGAGAATGATGGTTCCTGTGCCATCATGTAATCAAGATGTTCCAAGCTCCTTTTGTATGTTTTCTCATGCAGCCCTGTCAGTGGAAAGGACATTTCATGACCACATGTGAACTCCAGGGATGCTCACTGTTACTGGGTTGGTCATTGTTTCGAGGCCTTTTCAGTGGACAGAAATAACAAACATAGAATGATAGACAGAATAACCATGAATTCATCATACTGTTCTGTTCTTTTCTCTCTCTTTTTTTTTTTTTTTTAGACAGAGTCTTGATATGTCACCCAGGCTGAAGTGCAGTGGGGTGATCTCAGCTCACTGCAACCTCTGCCTCCCGGATTCAAGTGATTCTCCTCCCAAGTAGCTGGAATTATAGGCGTGCACCACCATGCCTGGCTAATTTTTGTATTTTTTTAGTAGAGACAGGATTTCACCATGTTGGTCAGGCTGGTCTCAAACTCCTGACCTCAGGTGATCCACCTGTTTCGGCTTCCCAAAGTGCTGGGATTATAGGCATAAGCCACTGTACCTGGCAGTAATTCTTTATATTAAACATTCATCTTTCAAATTACTTTGTGGTTTCTCTCTCCTGAATAGATCCTGAGTAATGCAATGTGGTATCAAAATTTTTTAAAATTTCTCCTTTTAATTTCAAGAGAGTTTCCTAAAATGATAGCTTTTAGTATTTTTTTTTTCCTGTTCTCTTGCTTTGATTTTCATTTTCAGGGACTCCTGTTATCTACGTGTTGGATTTTCTTTGACCATTTCCAGTATTTGTCATTTTTTTCTTGAATTCCTTATGTGTGTTCATTTCTTTTTTATTTAAAAAATTTCCCCCTTTTCACATTCTGTTTCTCATGAAGCATCATTTGAATCACTTATGTGTCTTCTAATTTAATCTTTATATCTGAAATCATTTTTCATTTTATTTCAAAATCTGTCCCAGCTGCCATCATCTCATTTCTTCGTTTTTCCAGTTCTGATACTTTTAAAGTCTTTTTTCTTTATTTGAAATCGTTAGTATAGTTTTACTCATTGTATGGATGTTATTCTGCTCTATATTTTCTTTCATTCTCACAGACACTTTGGATGTGATTTGATGTTGGCACTTTGTATTCCCCATTTTTTATACAAAATTCATTTTCTTGAACTTTCAGAATGAAGTGGGTTGAGAAAGCTTTCTCAACCTCACAGTGTTTCTCTATATACATAGTGTTAAAAACACATGGCACACTCTTAGAACTAAAAAACATGCTCAGCAAAGTGAAAGGATGCAAAGTTGCAGGATCAGTATACAAAATCAGTTATATTTCTACACACCTGTGATCTAAAATCTGAAAATGAAATTATGCAAGTGATTTCATTTATAGCAAGAAAAAAATAAAATGCCGAGACCAGCCTGGCCAACGTGGTGAAACCCTGTCTCTACTAAAAATACAAAAATTAGCCAGGTGTGGTGGCGGGCACCTGTAACCCCAGCTACTTGGGAGGCTGAGGCAGGAGAATCACTTGAACCTGGGAGGCAGAGGCAAAGGTTGCAGTGAGCTGAGATCACGCCACTCACTGCACTCCATCCTGGGCGACAGAGCGAGACTCCATCTCAAAAAAAGAAAAAAAAAAGCCTAGGAATAAATTTAAAAACAGAAGTGTAAAATGTATGCTCTTAAAACTACAAAATATTGTGGACATTTAAAAGATGTAAATAAATGGAAAGACACCTTATGTTCATAGATCAGAAGACCTAACTATTGTTAAAATGGAAAGACTCCCCAAACTGATCTACAGATTCAGTGCAGTCCCGGTCAGAATTCTGGCTGGGTTCTTTGCAGAAAGAGACAAGCTGCTCCTAAAATGCATGTGGAAACTCAAGGTCCCCAGAGTTACCAACAGCAATCAAATAATCCAGCAGCCAAAACAATCCTGAAGAAGAAGACAGTTGGAGGAGTCACACTTCCTGATTTCAAAACTTACTAAAAAGCAACAGTAAGCAAAATTGTGGTAGTGGCATAAGGTTGGACATAAAGATCAGTGGAATCGAACGGAAGAACCCAGAAATCAACCCTCACATTTACAGTTCATTGATTTTTGATAAGGGTTCCAAAACAGTGAGGGAAAGAATAGTTTTTTCAACAGATGGCACTGGGACAACTGGATATCTACATGTAAAATATAATAACAAAGTTGTATACCTTCCTCATACCATCTACAAAAATTAGCTCAAAGAGCTAATTGTAAGAGCTATCATAGACTGAAATGTAAGAGCTAAAACAAATTCTTTTTTTTTTTTTTTTTTGAGACAGCATCTCACTCTGTCACCCAGGTCGGAGTGCAATGGTGCCATCTTGGCTCACTGCAACCTCTGCCTCCCGGGCTCAAGCAATTCTCCTGCCTCAGCCTCCTGAGTAACTGGAATTACAGGTGCCCGCCACCATGCCTGGCCAATTTTTGTATTTTTAGTAGAGACGGAGTTTCACCACGTTGGCCAGGCCGGTCTCAAACTCCTGACCTAAGTGATCCACCCACTTCGGCCTCCCAAAGTGCTGGGATCACAGACATGAACCACCACACCTGGCCTAAAACAAATTCTTAGGGGAAAAAAAAAACCTTAGAGGTAAATCTTTGCCACCTTGGATTTGGGAGTGGCTTCTTAGGTATGATACCAAAAGCACAAGCAACCAAAGAAAAAATAGGTAAATTGGACTTTATCAAATTAAAAGCATTCATGATACCAACAAGAAAGGAAAAAACAACCCACTGGTGGGAGAAAATATTTGAAAATTATATATGTGATAAGGGACCAGAATCTAGAATATGTAATGAACTCTCTTTTTTTTTTTTTTTTTTTGCCGCCCAGGCTGGAGTGCAGTGGCCGGATCTCAGCTCACTGCAAGCTCCGCCTCTCGGGTTCACGCCATTCTCCTGCCTCAGCCTCCCCAGTAGCTGGGACTACAGGCGCCCGCCACCGCGCCCAGCTAGTTTTTTGTATTTTTTAGTAGAGATGGGGTTTCACCGTGTTAGCCAGGATGGTCTCGATCTCCTGACCTCGTGATCCGCCCGTCTCGGCCTCCCAAAGTGCTGGGATTACAGGCTTGAGCCACCGCGCCCGGCCTGTAATGAACTCTTTAAATTCAGTAATAAAAAGACAACCCAATTAAAGAATGGGCAAAGGAGTTGTGAAGTCAGAAGCCAAATTCTGTTTTTGATAAAGTTATTCTACATGTTAGATAGCAAAGTGGAAAGCACTGTGTTTTCTACCTGCCTCAGCCTCCCAAAGTGCTGGGATTACAGGCATGAGACACCGTGCCCAGCCTACATTTTTGGCTTTTAAAAAGATTTACAAAGACTGGGCACTGTGGCTCATGCCTGTAACCCCAGCACTTTGGGAGGCTGATGCAGGCAGATCACTTGAGGCCAGGAATTTGAGAACAGCTTGGTCAACATGGTGATACCCCATCTCTACTAAAAATACAAAAAAATTAGCTGGACATGGTAGGGCACACCTGTAATCTCAGCTACTCGGGAGGCTGAGGAACGAGATTCGCTTGAACCCGGGAGGTAGAGGTTGAAGTGAGCCAAGATCGCACCACTGCACTCCAGCCTGGGCAACAGCAATACTCCATCTCAAAATAAAATAAAATAAAATAAAATAAAATAAAATAGATTTACATGCATCTCAAAGAGACAGAGAAAGCATTCCAATCGTGTTTCTTTACTTTTTTTTTTTTTTTGACACAGAGTCTCGTTCTGTCACCCAGGCTGGAATGCAGTGGCGCAGTCTTGGCTCACTGCAAACTCCACCTCCCGGGTTCAAGCGATTTCCCTGCCTCAGCTTCCTGAGTAGCTGGGATTATAGGCATGCGCCACCACTCCTGGCTAATTTTTGTATTTTTAGTAGAGACAGGGTTTCACCATGTTGGTCAGGCTAGTCTTGAACTCCTGACCTCGTGATCCACCGGCTTCGGCCTCCTAAAGTGCTGGGATTACAGGCATGAGTCACCGTACCTGGCTTTTTTTTTTCTTTCTTTTCTGGAGACAAGGTCTCACACTCTGTCGCCCAGGCTGGAGTGCAGTGGTGCGATCTTGCCTCACTGCAGCCTCAACCTCTGAGGCTCGATCTGTCCTCCAACTTCAGCCTCCTGAGTAGCTGGGATTACAGGTATGCACCACCAAACCAGGCTAATTTTTGTAGCGACAGTGTTTCATCTTGACGCCCAGGCTGGTCTCGAACACCTAGTATCAAGGGATCTACCTGGTTCAGCCTCCCAAAATGCTGAAATTACATGTTTTCTAGAGGAAAAAAATTTCATGTTTTCTAGAGGAAAGTTCTCTTTCACTTTTGGTATCAGGGAAAATTTTAATTTTTTTTTTTTTTTTTTTTTTTGAAACAGTTTCACTCTTGTTGCCCAGGCTGGAATGCAATGGTGCGATCTTGGCTCACTGCAACCTCTGCCTCTCGGGTTCAAGAGATTCTCCTGCCTCAGACTCCAGAGTAGCTGGGATTACAGGCACCCGTCACCATACCCGGCTAATTTTTTGTATTTTCAGTAGAAACAGGGTTTCATCATGTTGGCCAGGCTTGTCTCAAATTCCTGACCTCAGGTGATTTGCCTGCCTCAGCCTCCCAAAGTGTGGGGATTACAGGCTTGAGCCACTGAGCTTGGCCAATTTTACATTTAAAAAAAAAATTGTATTTACTGTTATACAAGCAGCTACCAGAGTATCTGGCACACAGTAGGTGTTCAATGAATGAAAGAATGGAAGAATGAACGAATGTTGAATCCCTTCCTTTTGGAGAGCCGGACTTCCCCTGAGCTGCCTGAGTTTAAGGAACAAACTACCAGCTCCTGGTGCTGCCTGCTATGACTGCAGTTTTTTGTTTGTTTGTTTTTTTGTTTTTTTGTTTTTTTTTGAGACAGAGTCTCGGTCTTGTTGCCCAAGCTGGAGTACAATGGTGCTATCTTGGCCCACTGCAACCTCTACCTTCTGGGTTCAAGCGATTCTCTTGCCTCAGTCTCCTGAATAGCTGGGACTACAGGCGTCCACCACCATGCCCGGCTAATTTTTGTATTTTTGGTACAGACAGGGTTTCACCATGTTGGTCAGGCTGGCCTTGAACTCATGACCTCAGGTGATCCACCTGTCTTAGACTCCCAAAGTGCTGGGATTATAGGAGTGAGCCACCGCGCCAGGCCGACTGCAGTTTTCTGCGGAGGCACTCGGCCTCCCCACCTGCTGCTTCTGGCTTTTCCTCCAGGACTCTGCCAGAGGGCAGGTAAGACCAGGAGGCAACAGGACCTCCAGGAGATGGGAAGGAGCCCTCCCCTATTAGGGTGGAGGTGGAGCCCGGATTGGATGAACAGAGAGCCTGGAGGTCCTGGTGGGATCCTGGGTGCTCAGGTCTGGGCCCTGAAAAGAGACTTTATTGCCCCCTTTTTGGGGATCTCAAACTCTGAGAGCACTCCTGCTGATCACCCAGAGCCTCGCGATAACTGAGGATTTTAGAATAGTAGACTGTCAGTGTTTGGGCAGCCGGCCAGATGCAGGAACAAAGCCTGTTCTCAGGATTCCAGCAGAGACCTGCTCGAGGCCCGGGAATGTTGGGGTTTTCCACCCAGATATTGACAGTGCTTTCTCAGTCTGTACCAGCGTGAAGGCAAAAGCTTTCCCTAGAGCATTTTCTTCTGCTGAGAGGGGCAATGAGCATGAGGGTGTTTTGCTAACTGAGTGACAATGCTGAATTTGTAACTTAAGCCCCTGCATTCACAGGTGCACAGGTGCACGATTGGAATATGCACACACTCATATGCACTGACACACACTTTTTTTTTTCCCCGACAGGGTTTTGCTCTGTTCCGAGGCTAGAGGCTAGAGTGCAGTGGCGCAGTCACAGCTCACTGCCACCTCGACATTCCAGACTCAAGTGCTTCCCACCTCAGCTTCCTGAATAGCTGGGACCGTAGCGTGTGCCATCACACTCGGCTAATTTGTTTGTACTTTTTGTGTAGAGATGGGGGTCTCACTATGTTGACCAGGCTGGTCTTCAACTCCTGGGCTCCAGTGATCCTCCCACCTCAGCTTCCCGAAGTGCTGAGATTCCAGATGTGAGCCCCGATGCCTTGCCCTGTCTTTAAATTAGATTATTAAATTAAGAGCATTTCAAAGCAGAAAACAATGTGGCTTTTTAGACTAAGACTTAGTTTCTGAACTCGTCCCTTGTTTGCTGAGGACAGTCACTTGTACCAAGACATCAGGATCCACACGAGGTCCTGCCCTGCCCCACCCTCTTGACCCCATTCAGGCCACCACCAACCCCTTAACCGACATACACACCTGTTCCTCTTTGGTGCAGAAGAGAGACGGTAGAATCAAGAGATGGGAGGTGACTCAAAGGTCTCTCATCCACTTTCGTCACTTTAAAAATCAATGTGCATAAGGATTTTGTTGTAATTCTCCTCCCAGGCTTCCCACTTTAGAAAATATACTCTGGACTGGCCAAGCGTGGTGGCTCACATCTGTAATCTCAGCACTTTGGGAGGTCGAGGCAGGTGGATCACCCGAGGTCAGGAGTTCGAGACCAGCCTGGCCAACACGGAAAAACCTCGTCTCTACTAAAAATACAAAAATTAGGCAGGTGTGGTGGTGGGCACCTGTAATCCCAGCTACTTGGGAGGCTGAGGCAGGAGAATCGCTTGAACCCGGGAGGCAGAGATTACAATGAGCTGAGATTGTGCCACTGAACTCCAGCCTGGGTGACAGAGCTAGACTCTGTTTCGAAAAAAAGAAAATATACTCCAGGCTTCTCCCACGATTATTTCCTTTCATGATAGGAGCTCCTTTCCCGGTCAGTCTACCTCCTGAGAATGTTAACTGCATACAATTATGATAGTCACTGCCTTTTTTTTTTTTTTTTCTGAGGTTGATCTCCAGGTTTAGCGATTGGAGATAGGATTTCAAAGAGAAGAGATTCAAATGCAGTAATGCTGCCAGCCAGAAGACATAGCTCCCTCCCTGAGTTGGAATCAGTGAGATATGTGACAGGAAAGACTGTGGTGGCAGAAGGGCTTGATATATGTTTCAAGAGCGAAATGAAAACTATCCTTCATAGTTCTCAGCTATAGATCACTAAACCATAGGATTTCCTTCCCTCCCTCCCTCCCTCCCTCCCTTCCTTCCTTCCTTCCTTCCTTTCGATGGAGTCTCGCTCTGTTGCCCAGGCTGGAGTGCAGTGGCACAATATCAGCTCACTGCAAGCTCCGCCTCCCAGGTTCACACCATTCTCCTGTCTCAGCCTCCCGAGTAGCTGGGACTACAGGCACCCACCACCACACCCGGCTAATTTTTTGTATTTTTATTAGAGACGGGGTTTCACTGTGCTGGCCAGGATGGTCTTGATCTCCTGACCTCATGATCCGCCCACCTCGGCCTCCCAAAGTGCTGGGATTACAGGCGTGAGGCACCATGCCCAGCCAACCACAGGATTTTCTTTTTTTTTTTTTGAGACGGAGTCTCGCTCTGTCAGCCAGACTGGAGTGCAGTGGCACAATCTCGGCTCACTGCAAGCTCTGCCTCCTGGGTTCACGCCATTCTCCTGCCTCAGCCTCCCGAGTAGCTGGGACAGGCACCCACCACCACACCCGGCTAATTTTTTGTATTTTTATTAGAGACGGGGTTTCACTGTGTTAGCCAGGATGGTCTCGATCTCCTGACCTCGTGATCCACCCGCCTCGGCCTCCCAAAGTGCTGGGATTACAGGTGTGAGCCACCGTGCCTGGCCAACCATAGGATTTTCTTAAGGAGCAAACACTCAGTGGGCATTGAGGGTATAGGCCAATGGGCTCTCTCAGACATTGCTGGGATCAACTGGTAAAATTCCTTTCCCCGAAATGGGGAAGCCATTTGGCATGAACGCTGATGTTTTAACTTTTTGACCCATTAATTTCTAGGAATTCTATCCTAAGAAAATAATTCTAAACATGGTAAAAGCTCAATGCCCAGTTATTTTCAATATAACTTTTCTTTTTTTTTTGAGTTAGAGTCTTGCTCTGTCACCCAGGCTGGAGTGCAATGGTGCGATCTCAGCTCACTGAAACCTCTGCATCCCGGGTTCAAGTGACTCTCCTGCCTCAGTCTCCCGAGTAGCTGGGACTACAGGTGTGTGCCATCATGCCCAGCTAATTTTTATATTTTTAATAGAGACAGGGTTTCACCATGTCGACCAGACTGGTCTCGAACTCCTGACCTCAAATGATCCACCTGCCTTGGCCTCCCAAAGTGCTGGGATTACAGACAGGAGCCACCATGCCCAACTTATAACACTGTTATAGAGGGGGATAAAAGCAGAAACAATCGAATCGTATCTGTGCATGGGGTTTGGTAACTATTTAATTACCTGTGCTCTACTTTGTTTTTTCCCATTGCAAGGAAGAATGACTCACGTAGGACTCGTTGCTAGGATGCCAAGCCTGAGACAGGAAAGCTACCCAGACCAGGTCACCCTTGGGTCTCTCTCCTTCCTCCAGGGCCTTCCTGCAGGTCTCACCCCACAACTACTCCCCTTTCTTTGTGTATCTGCTCTAACCTTCATTTGTTCCTGACAGCCTTCATGTGGCCAAGACCCAAGGTCCATTGCCTCTTTCTTCCTAGCTAACAAAACCCTCTCTCCCTGTCTCTGCCCCGGCCTCCCTTTCTGGAATCTGCAGCCCAAATGTGCTGGGTGCTGATTCTCCTGTTTTCTCCCCTCTCTCTGTAGCTCTGGGACAGAACTGAACATTCCTTCAAATGCCATCTGAAGACAAAATCAAAACTGCTTTCAAATTCTTTTAAAACCGTTACATAAAATATAAATTGCTTGTCAACTTTATAAATAGCGAGAAGCAATGAATCGGCTGTCCATTTGCTAAATTCATCAAATTGGTCATTCAGAGAAACTGGTAAAAAGAATTCTAAAAACACTAAATGTTGGCAAAACAGAAAATGACTTTTAAAAGAATTCAAGAGAAATCAGTATAAACTGAAAGATTCTTACATCAAAAATATTACGAATTTGGAATATCATTATATAAACAGTGTGATCAGAAAAAAGTTAAGTTGACCCTCTAGTTCTCAACAATTTAAACATTTCTTAAAATGTCAATAAGATAGTAAAGAATAATATTAAATATGTTAAAAGCATATTCCCTAAAATGGTGACTGGAAAATCGGTGTACTGACTAGGCTTGGTGAGTTGGTCATTTAGTGACCAATTGATAAAAGATGGATTCTCATGGAATTTATTGTGAAACCCACCACTGACTTGCCCTAAGAAAGCCATGGGTAGCTTCTCTCTCTCTGGGTGTGTGTGTGTCTCAGACTCTGTCTCTGTCTCCCTGTATCTCTCTGTCCCTCTCTGTCTGTCTCTGTGTCTCTATCTCCCTCTGTCTCTCTGTCCCTCTCTGTCTGTCTCTGTCTATGTCGCTATCTTCCTCTGTCTCTCTGTCTCTCTTGGTGTCTTGCTCTGTCTCTTCGTCTGTCTCTCCTCAGCCCCTCCCGTGCTGCAGCTCCTCTCTGCACACCGGCTCCTGTCTTCCGTTGCCCCATTCTTCAACTGGCCAGGGTGTCCTGCCTACCCATTCCCCCTCAGAGCCTAACTGCCCCTACCCTGCCACTCAGTGCCCTGTTTACTCAAGGACTCCACTCAGGCCTGTGTCCGAATTTCAGAGTCTCCCTTTGTCGCCCAGGCTGGAGTGCAGTGGTGCAATCTCAGCTCACAGCAACCTCAACCTCCTCGGTTCAAGTGATTCTCCTGCCTCGGCCTCTCAAGTATCTAGGACTACAGGCTTGTGCCACCACACCTGGCTAATTTTTGTATTTTTAGTGGAGATGGGGTTTTGCTATGTTGGCCAGGCTAGTCTTGAGCTCCTGACCTCAGGTGATCTGCCTGCCTCAGCCTGACTCTCAAAGTGCTGGGATTACAGGCATGAACCACTGTGCCCGGCCTGAATTTCAAATTATTAGAGAGAGGAATTGCCTGACTTGGCTCAGGGCAGGGGTTTCACGAATCAGGTGGGACTGCATGGAGCCACGTGGAGCCACACCTTATGGGACATTCTGAAGGAGGCAGTAATGTGTCTAGGGTGCAGCTGCTCCCACCAGGTCCTCCCACTTTGTCCCATGGATCCAGTTCTAAAGGTGCCCTCACCTGCATGATCCACTGCTCCCATCCCATCACGAAGGGGCTTCTGCCGTCTCCTGAGCGTGGTTCGCCTGCCTACCCACTCTGCTAAACTAGCAACCCTCTGTTCCTGTACTCTGCTTTAGTTTTCCTCACAGCATCCTTGATGTGAAATTTCATATTTACTAATCTTTTATCGGCCTCCCCAACCAGAACCTAAGATCCCCCTGGGCAGGGACTTTGTCCTCTTCACTGCCCCAGCCCTAGCTCCTACAATCGTGCCTGAGTATTTGGTGAACGAGTGAAATCGACTCACATCCTCCTCAATGGGAGGCCCCCAAAGTCTTGTCCAGGAGTTGCTCCAGGACCACTTCCAAAATGGGACCACCGGACTGGGGTGGTGGCCAGTCAGTCCTCTGCCCCCCGTCTGTCTCCCCGACACCCCAGGCCTCCTCTGCCGGCTCCGGCCACCTCCCCAGGGGGAAAGGAGGGGAAGATTGTCTCATTGTCTCTTTATTCTCCAGATGAGCTTCAGAATTATTTGGGCTTGTTTCCCAAAAAGTTCCACTGAAATTTTGGTGGACACCACATTAAATGTGCACCTCCATTTAAAAAGAAAAGACATTGTTACAACATTGAGGCTTCTCACCATGAGCACACTTCTCTTGTCTTCCTTTAAAACCCTCAGTAAAATTCTGTAGTTTTCAGAGTTTCTGCGTATTTATTGTTCACCTTAGTTCTAGGGTGTTTGATTTTTACAGTTGCTATTGTGTGTGTGTGTGGAGGGGAGTCTTTCCCCTCCTTTTTTATTTTCTAATTGTTGGTATAGAGGAAAGGAAGTGATTTGTGAATGTTTCTTTTGTATCCATTCATTTTATCTAATTTCACTCTTAATAATTCTAAGAATTTTTCATTGGTTATCAGGGCTATAAAACTGCTTTATCGACAAATGGTAATTTTCTCTCTTTCCCTTTTCTTCCTCGAGTTGTATGTCTTTTTCAGCTGTTCCTTACTGCATTCAGCAAAGCAGATCTTCTCTTAAATAAACCTTTCATTAGGGAAGACATTCAGGACTCCGCAGAATACTTAAAGAACAAAACCATGAAAGTGACACAGCTCGACTTCTGGGCTGCTGCCAATGCAGTACTTAGAGGAGATTTATGGCTCCCAGTGCTCATATTAAAGAGGGAGAAACGAGAAACAATAAATCAAGCTGATACCTAATGAACTTTGTTCCCTTTAAGCTATGAACCAAGTGAATGGAGAAAAAGGAAGTAATAAATCTAAACAAAATGTAGGAAGAAGAGATAATTGATAAACTTAATCAGTAGCACATGGGAGGAAATGGCCCTTCTGCAGAGCAGGCCAGGGTGGGACCGCATGGAGAAATGGGAACAGGTCCTTCCAGGCAGCCTGGCTCTTCCTTCTCATCATGTACCGGAAGGTGGGTGGGTTTGAGGCAGGAGGCTCTGTTGAACCCATGGCCCACCCACTGGTCATGGACTTCTGAGGGGAGTTTTTGCTGGAACCAGTACTCTGGAAATACTTGGGTGGGGTAGAGAATGCCCAAAATCAGGAATGCATCCGAGCAGTTGCGGCCTCCAGGGAGAAAGAGGTGCTAAGCTGGGGTGAGCAGTGAGTGTGCCGCATAGGGGCCTCTCATCATACTTTGTAAATCCATCTGGTCTCATGCTACTTAGAGGGTCCTTGTTTCCCTCTGTCTTGTCTTCAAATTTCTTTTCAGAATTCCACCCTGATGGAGAAAAAGGCAAGTTGTTGGTTTTGTTTGCCCTCAGGCCAGAACATTTGGGGATGAGGGAGGGTGGAAGAGGGCACAGGTGGTTAGTGTGGGAAGACTGGTTATGCTGGGCCCCCAACTACTTTATGGGGTGGTTGCTTGGAGGATTTAAAGCTATGTTTATTTTTCATTCATTTGAGATGGTCTAGAAATAGCACAATGCTGTTTTTTTTTAAGGGAAAACTCCCTTACAGTTGGTCTTTAAAAAATTCATAAGCCATTAGCCAAATTCTAAAAAGGAGCAAATGCAAATTAATACACTCTGAAAAAGGAATGAACTAATACAAAATATGTCTTACAAGCAAAATGAGGGAATCAGCTTCTCAGCAGTCTGCTTGTGTGTTTTTGTAACCAAATGGAAATTGTTATCTTCCCAGGGGCTTGACATCTATTCCTCTCAACTCAATGTCATGTGCAGCAATTGTTTTTAATAGAGAAGACAAAGCTCCCAGCTGTGTTTCTGAACAAACAGAAGGACAGAAGGACATCTTGGCATCGATCTGGTTTCTGCTCATAATCGCTGGATGGCCTCTTTGTTTTACAAGGGAAAGGGAATCAGCTCCCATTTTCCAGGTGGGAGTCGGTGTCAAAACGGCTTAGCAGGCACTGGCTCCCTGGTGAGCTGAGTTCTGGCACAAGCAAACTAGAGTCTCCTGGAAGGGAAGAATGAAGACCCTATTCGTCTCTTCCAGGTCAAGATCTGAAGTCAGGAGATTTGTGGGAGGGCTCTGGCCAAGGTCTCCTGGCTGAAAGGGCTGCACCACTCCTGGCACAATGTGAGCTGAGGCTGGCAGTTCCAGGGCTCACCCACCCAGCTGGTATGGAGGTTTGGGGAGACTCCCAAGTCTGCGAAGGTGACCTAAGGAAACTGAGGTCTGGGAACCCAAATGAGGGCTACCATTGAGGTATGAACAGCAGGGGCATCACCGCAGTAGTCCACAGGTGTCCTGCAGACTTTGGGACGAGTTTTCAGCAGTGACACTGGGGGGCAGCAGTAGAGGCAAAGATGGCAGCGGAATCTACCTGCCTGGTATGGGGAGGACTCAAGTTGGATGGAAGCACTGACCTTCTTGGTAACAGGAGCTTACAGACATGTGATTGGACATTCAGAGATGTGATTCCTTTGTATGCTAAGCAGGTGAAGCAGTTTACTGTTCTTCTCCATGCACTTAGCAGTATGTTAATTTTCAGCACTTGGCAAAATCAAGTTAGTCTGGGTAGCTTTAAGAAAAGAAACAGGGCCGGGCGCGGTGGCTGACACCTGTAATCCCAGCACTTTGGGAGGCCAAGGTGGGTGGATCATCTGAGGTCAGGGGTTGGAGACCAGCCTGGCCAATATGGTGAAACCCTGTCTCTACTTAAAATACAAAAATTAGCTGGGTGTGGTGGTGGGTGCCTATAATTCCAGCTATTTGGGAGGTTGAGGCAGGAGAATCACTTGAATTCGGGAGGTGGAAGTTGTAGTGAGCTGAGATTATACCACTGCACTCCAGCCTGGGGACAGAGCAAGACTCCGTCTAAAATAAAAAAGAATAAATAAAATGGTTAAGGTGGTAAATGTTATGTATATTTTACCACAGAAGAAGTAAAAGAAAACAGGTAACTGTAGCCACTTGTGCCTGGGATGGGGAGGGGAACGAAGGAGGCCACCCATTTCATATCACCGGGGAAGTACACCTTTTTATTATTATTATTATTTTTTGAGACGGAGTCTCGCTCTGTCACCAGGCTGGAGTGCAGTGGCACGATCTCAGCTCACTACAGCCTCTGCCTCCCGGGTTCAAGCAATTCTCCTGCCTCAGCCTCCTGAGTAGGTGGTACTACAGGTGCATGCCACCACGCCCGGCTAATTTTTGTATTTTTAGTAGAGATGGGGTTTCACCATGTTGGCCAGGATGGTCTCGATCTCTTAACTTTGTGATCTACCCGTCCGGCCTCCCAAAGTGCTGGGATTACAGGTGTGAGCCACTGCGCCTGACTGGAAATACATCTTTATATAGCTCTCCTCCCCTTATGGGGGCTTGTGGGGAAGTGAGAAAGGAAAGCAGGGGAGCCTGGAAGCCTCTGGAAGCTCTTTGGTACTTCCAAAAGGTGGAAATGGGGAAACCTCTGTTCAGCAGAGCATGTTTTTGAATTTTGGGGGTTGCCCAGGGAGGCCTGGAAGCCAGTGCGGGGAGGGCCACATTGTTCAGCACACCAGGATGCTGAGTTTGAAGGGGGCATAGGGAGGACCTCAAAATTGACAGCAGGGAGCAGGCGCAGTGGCTCACACCTGTAATTCCAGCACTCTGGGAGGCCAAGGTGGGCAGATCACCTGAGATCAGGAGTTCAAGACCAGCCTGGCCAACATG
>NW_012102143.1:268323-272347 GCF_000951045.1 Mandrillus leucophaeus
TGAACTCCTAGGCTCAAGTGATTCACCTGCCTCTGCCTCCCAAAGGGCTGGGATTACAGGCATGAGTCACCATGTCTGGCCAGAATTATATTTTCTTGTAGTGGTTAAATATATCTTCTAAAGGGCTTTACTTAAGGCAATGTTAGCTTCTGTAACAAATAAACCTCAAAGTATATCCTGCTTATACATGATAGGTAGTTCAAAGTGCATACTGTGGCCAGCTGTGGCCACATACTGTGGCTCTCAGCACTGATTCTTGGACCCAGGATCCTGCCATCTTATGGCTCTGTTATCTTCAGCATGTTGCTTCCAGGGTCACCATGTTTGTTCACATCAAGCTGTCTGAGGGTGAAGAACATGGAGGAATGAACATACACACACACACACACACACACACACACACAAACTTTTCATGTGCTGGGAAGCAGCACAGGTTGCTTCTGCTCATGTTCCATTGGCTGGAACTCAGTCATATGGCCACACTTAACTGCAGAGGAGGCTGGGAAATGAAGTCCTGCAATGCCTGGGAAGAAGAGGAAATTGGTTGGTGAACAGATAACGGTTTGTGCCTGTAGGGAAGGAAAATAAATCTTTTTCTTCTACTCTTCCAGGTTCTCTGGCTGGGGCTCTGTAAATTAGACTAATGGAAGACAGATTAATAGGCAGGAAAAAAAAAGTTTATTAGCATGTGTATCATGCATGCACATGGGAGCATTTGGAGATGAGTAAGTCAAAGGGGTAGAAGTTGGAGTCTAGATACTATATCCAACTTAGCAGGAGAAAGAGAGGGAGGGAAGGGGCACTTAGGGAAAAGCAAATGACATTTTGGAAATATAAGTGAGCCCTTAGGAGAATAAATGTGAGATGGAATAGTTTGTACCAGTGTCTGCCTGGGCGTGGTGCTGAGTCTTGTCTCTGAGAAGGGAAGATTAGAGGTACTCCTGGGGAGGGGATTTATGGCAATTGAGTTCTTTTGGGAACTTCTGCTTTTAGGCAGACAAGGGATTTCAGGAACTCAAATGACTTTGTCACAAAATAATTCTTATGCCAAAGTGGCACATTTGAGGGTGGCATTTACTGATTCCCTCATGCCCCAGATATCACACTGATTATCACAAGAGACCCAGAGTGCCCTTCGCAAACGTTGAATTGGAAATGTCAAGTTCAACGTGGAAATGTCACAGTCCTTGAACATGCTTGTTGAATGAATAAGTGAAAAGCACACTTCTGTTGAAGAGGAGGGAAGGTATAATTCTGATCCTTGGACCAGACTCTCTTCCTTGACAGCTTTTTTTTTTTCAAAGCGAATTTCGCTCTGTTGTCTAGGCTGGAGTGCAGTGGTGTGATCTCAGCTCACTGAAACCTCCACCTCTTGGGTTCAAGCGATTCTCCTGCCTCAGACTCCTGAGTAGCTGGGATTATAGGCACCTGATGCCACATCTGGATAATTTTGTATTTTTAGTAGACATGGGGTTTCACCATGTTGGTCAGGCTGGTCTTGAACTCCTGATCTCAGGTGATCCACACGCCTCGGCCTCCCAAAGTGCTGGGATTACAGGCGTGAGCCACTGTGCCTGGCCTGTCTTTCTTGGTAGCCTTTCTATCTTAGTCGTTCTGAGAGTTTGTGCCAAGGAGCACAGTGACACATTCTGTAACCCTTACCTTGGAACCATTGTTCTGGGGATCCTTCACAACCCCACAAGTGTCATCTACCAGGTGACATCGCATTCATGCTGCTTTGGTGTCCAAGGCATTGAAGGCCATGCTGAGAGGGTGATGTCGGTGTTTGTTACAGCTGGAGTGACTCCTTCACGGTCATCTTATTTTCTCCTGACAAATACATGTTCCCTCTCAACCCCTGGACCAACAAGGGTGCTTTTTGTTCATCTCAATAAGAAGTACTTTCTTTGTTTCCTCATTTGCCGCATGCTCTGCCTCGTGGCTGCTCCAGTGTCCGTACTGATCAGCATCCAGTGTCTGGGCACTGTGCTGGCACTCATTAGGCTTTAGATCCCCCGTTCTAGTAGCCACCTGCAGGGCAGGGCTCTGCAGTAGACTCTTTCGGCTCCGATGGGGGTCTATTTGAGTGGTCCAGAAACCCCCAGGTTCTCTGGCTTCTGGGACATTTTGTAAATGGCTATTTTGTGCTATTTTACTAACGGTGTCAGATAATGAAAAGACAAATGCAAATCAAAACTACCATGAGATATCACCTCCCATTCATTAGTATGGCTACCATTAAACAAAAACTTCAGAAAATAACAAGTGTCCGTGAGGATGTGGAGAAATTGGAACACTTGTGTGTTGTTGGTAGGGATGTAAAATGGTACATTCTGCTGAATAGTCTAGGGAGAAAGGTAAAAAATAAAAAATATGGGGGCTCACGCCTGTAATCCCAGCACTTTGGCAGGCTGAGGCGGGTGGATCACCTGAGGTCAGGAGTTTGAGACCAGCCTGGCCAACATGGCGAAACCCTGTCTCTACTAAAAATACAAAAAAAAAAAAAAAAAAAAATTAGCTGGGCATGGTGGTGGGTGCCTGTAATCCCATCTACTCGGGAGGCTGAGGCAGGAGAATCACCTGAACCCGGGAGGCCGATGTTGCAGTGAGCCGAGATGGTGCCATTGTACTCCAGCCTGGGCGACAGATTGAGACTTCATCTCAAAAAGAAAAGAAAAGAAAAGAAAATGCTGCATCTACTGTGGAAGATAGTATAGAGGGTCTTCAAAAAATTAAAGAGAATTGTCATCACTTCTGGGTATATACTCGAATTGAAAACAGGGTCTTGAAGAGATATTTGCACACCTGTGTTCAGAGCAGCATTATGCACAACAGCTAACACGTGGAAGCAACTCAGCTGTCCATTGATGGGTGAATAAAGCAAATTGTGATTATATATAAAAGGAAACACTGGTCAGTCTACAAAAGGAAGGAAATTCTGGCACTTGTTACAACATGGATGAACTTTGAGGACATATGCTAAATGAAATAAGACAGTCACCAAAGGACAACTAATTTAGCCAGGCGTGGTGGCGGGTGCCTGTAGTCCTAGTTACTGGGAGGCTGAAGTGGGAGGATTGCTTGAGTCCAGGAGTTCAAGGCTGCAGCGAGCTGTGATTGTGGCATTGCACTCCAGCCTGGGCAACAGAGTGTGGGCCTGTCTCTGAAACAACAACAAAACAAGACAAATCCTCTGTGATTGCATTTATCTGAAGAACTTACAGTAGTCAAAATCATAAAGAGAGAGAGTAGAATGGTGTTGCCACAGGTTAGGGGATGGGGAGAATGGGGACTTACTATTTAGTAGACATAGAGTTTCAGTTTTACAATATTAAAGGGTTATGGAGGTGGATGGTGGTGCTGGTTACACAACATTATGAATCTAATGCCACTGAACTGTACAATTTAAAATGATTAAGGGCCGGTGTACAATTTAAATGGTTAAGGGCTCACACCTGTAATCCCAGCACTTGGGAAGGCTGAGGTGAGTGGATCACTTGAGGACAGGAATTAGAGACCAGCCTAGCCAACACGGTGAAACCCCGTCTCTACTAAAAATACAAAAATTAGCCTGGCGTGCTGGCAGGCATCTGTAGTCCCAGCTACTTGGGAGGCTGAGGCAGGAGAATCACTTGAACATGGGAGGCGGAGGTTGCAGTGAGCCGAGATCTCACCACTGCACTCCAGCCTGGGGACAGAGCAAGACTCCGTCTAAAATAAAAAAGAATAAATAAAATGGTTAAGGTGGTAAATGTTATGTATATTTTACCACAGAAGAAGTAAAAGAAAACAGGTAACTGTAGCCGCTTGTGCCTGGGATGGGGAGGGGAACGAAGGAGGCCACCCATTTCATATCACTGGGGAAGTACACCTTTTTATTATTATTATTATTTTTTGAGACGGAGTCTCGCTCTGTCACCAGGCTGGAGTGCAGTGGCACGATCTCAGCTCACTACAACCTCTGCCTCCCGGGTTCCAGCAATTCTCCTGCCTCAGCCTCCTGAGTAGGTGGTACTACAGGTGC
>NW_012102143.1:273268-289764 GCF_000951045.1 Mandrillus leucophaeus
ACCCAGGTACTCACTAGGGCCTGGACCCTGGTCTACCCCTGTAAGGTACATGGATGTGCTTTGGTCAAGGAATAGGCGGAGGCGGATATCCAGGTCCGCATGACTCCATGAGTTTGGCGCGCAGGTGCACACCTCTACTTGTTATATAACCCGTTTGCGTAAGTTCATACTTGGCTCTGAGCCACTATTGTCTGTAGAAGGTATAATTACCCTGCTAATGCTGTACAGGGGCTCTTGAGGCTCGGCTTGGCTCAACATGGCTGGACATGGCTCTTGTGCAGGTGTGCTGACTCCCAGAGAAAGAGCTAGAGAGCCAAAGCTGTCTGTCTTGCAGATGGACAGGAGGGAGCCAAGACATAGCTTGGCTCTCTCATGCCCAGAGAGAGAAAGAGTTAAGCTGCTGACCCTGAAGGCAGTGGAGAGCTGGCCGCATAGGTGTGCATGGGAACTACAGGACTAAGCAGCTGAGACAGGGCAGACAGTGTAAAAGAGCTAGTTTGAGTAAGCCGTATAAGAGAGCTGCTGCTGAATAAAACCATATTCACCTGCCTACGGCCCTCCAAGTCTTCTTTCTGCCTATCCACCCACTCCCCTCGGACTTCAGCATAGGCTGGACCCTGATCCCAGGACCTGATAACCCCTCTACTGTCTGTGTCTCGCCTTCTTTCCCTCAGTTCAGATTTCTGAGAAAGAACCTGATTGGCCAATCAGTTCCCACTCCCCTTTCATGTCAGGCACGCAGAGGTCAGATTCCCGCTGTGACCAATCAGCAGTGGCCGGGGAGTAGGGAACATGGCCGCCCTCACTAGCAACAACCTGACGCTGCTTCTTCCACCAAGGGCTGAGTGGGTGAGTGCTCCCCTCAGAGTGAGATTCCCTGCTGCTCCTGGAAAGGACCGAGTAGTACCGTCTACCTATTTTGCCCAAAGTCATACGGCTGTTAAGGGTCAGAGGCAAGTTTCAAGTCTTGGTCTGTTGACACCAAAGGCCCTTACCCATCTGTCCTTTATTCTACATTGGCCTTTCAGAGCAAGATGTAGGAGACACAGGAGGGTGGAAAGAAATTCTTTGGCCAAGACTGAAATATGGCCAGATGGTGGAAATAAAAAAGTATTATTTTTGATCACTTCTATAGAAGATACATTTACAAACCTTCTATCAAGAAGTTATTAAGCCCCTAAACAAACAAAAGTCCCTCACGCTACAGGATAATACAGGAAAGAAAGCCAATAAATCATTACCCAAATTTTGGAAAAGTGGCATGAATTGCATTTTATAAAGTCAAGGGAATGGAGTGAGGTCATCTTAAAAGGCAGAAGGCCCCTCAAATTAGAGCCAGCTGTGCTCCGGCTCCACACCTGGCTCCACACGCGGCCTCGTCCGCATGAGAGATGAGCCGGGAATGGGATAAAAACCATCCCAGAACCCACAGGAAATGCAAGTCCCTCGCCAGGTAGAGGCTGAAGTAGGAATGCAATGATATTAGCAGCTCTTCAAACTCCATAGTTCAGTACTTCAGAGAAATCCTCAAGGGCTTTTAAAGCTTTCTGCTCCTTTGGTTTATTTTGTTTTTAAAAACTGCCTTCTCCCAACCTCTTTCTCTTCCTCTAGTCTCATGGTTACTTCCTGTTCCAGGCACCTGCACAATGGTCCCAATTTCCCCTAATTAAGACCCCTAAGTATTTGCTCTAAGTTCTGTTGGAGAGCTCTGTACCCCAACCTCCTCCACGAAAAGGGGCGGTTCATAGAGGAAATTCCAACCGAGACTACTTGGGTCTGAATCCTGTTCTCATTTTTGCTAGCTGTGTGATCCAGAGTCTATGCCTTGGTTTCATTTGCAAAGTGGGGATAAGAATAGTAACCACCTGGCTGGGTGCAGTGGCTCACACCTGTAATCCCAGCACTTTGGGAGGCTGAGGCGGGCGGATCACGAGGTCAGGAGATCGAGACCAGCCTGGCCAACATGGTGAAACCCTGTCTCCACTAAAAATACAAAAATTAGCTGGGTGTGGTGGCGCGTGCCTGTAATTCCAGCTACTCGGAAAGCTGAGGCAGGAGAATCGCTTGAACCAGGGAGTCAGAGGTTGGAGTGAGCCGAGATCAGGCCACTGCACTCCAGCCTGGCGACAGAGCAAGACTCCGGTCTCAGAAAAATAAAAAACAAAAAAAGAACAGTAACCACCTAACAGACTTGTTGTGAGGGTTAAAGGAGATGATTTATGTTAATTACTGTAGTGGCTGGCACATGGTAACTGCTTAATACATATTAGCTACTTTTACAGGGAAGTAGAGGATAGAAAGGAGTTGCATTTTTATTGGATAACAACCCTAGACATTTTGTCCATTCCAGAGAAAGGCATGAAAAGGAATTTCCTGGAGCTGCCTGGTCTGGGGGCATGCAGGCATCCCTACTGGCATCTGTCTGTGGGTCTTTGCTTCTCCCAAGCATCATGGCTGAAAGGAATTCTATGAACTGTTGCCTTTCAATCTATTTCCAATTTTATGTGCACGTGCTTTGCTGCAAGACGATAAAGTGTCTCCTGCTGGAGTAGGCAGAATGTATTTCTCTGCTCCATGGATGTGGGGCTTGGCTGCACGACGTGCTTTGGCCATTGGAGTGTGGGCAGAGTGACAGTATGTGAGTTCCAAAGAGCGTCAATGCTGCCACCCACCCCTCTTGCACTTTCTGCTTTTCACCTTGGGAAGACCATACCCCAGGTAGCCACTGGCCTCAGAAAAAGAGACACATGAAGAGAACTAAATGCAACCCAGGGCCTAAGGAGAGCTGCTGTGGCCAGCAGGCACATTGGTGAGGGTGATATAGATAATTGCTGCTCTAAGCCACGGGGATTGTGGAGTTTGTTATCCAGTAGGATAACAGCAGAAACCTGGCGGATACAATGTTTTTAGGCTCAAGGTGATCACAGCATGAACAGCAGAGTACATGGTTCCAGACATCCGATAAGCTGCCGTCCGAATAAACTTCTAACATCACGCCTTCCCCCGCTGCCTGTATACTTAAGTCCACTCTCCTTTGCTCTGCAGTGAAGGCTCTTCTCACTTGAATTGCAACCAAATTTTCCTCACCTGTCCCCTCCTCCCTTAGCAAATTTTCCATCCCAGGAGCAGTGGCTCACATCTGTAATCCCAACACTTTGGAAAGCTGAGGCGGGAGGACTCGAGCCCAGGAGTTCGAGACCAATGTGGGCAACAAAATGAGACCTTCTCCCTACAAATAATAATACAAAAATTAGCCAGGCCTGGTGGCACATGCCTGTAGTCCCAGCTACTCAGGAGGATGAGGTGGGGGATCACTTGAGCCTGGGATGTCGAGGCTGCAGTGAGCCATGATGACACTACTACACTGCAGCCTGGATGACAGAGTGAGATCCTGGCTCAAAAAAACAAAAACAAAAATAAAAAACCCAAAACAAAACCAAATACAAAAATCTTCCATTGCAGCCATACTGAAACTATGTGTACATTTCTGCTCCTGACCGCTTTTCTCCACCTAACTCCTAAACTTCATGAAGACAACCAGCCGTCCCATTCATCTCCCGCTTCTCTTAACACAGGCTGTCAGAGAGGAACGGGGCCCACCCCTGCTTCACTCACACATCTCCGTCACTCTGGTGCCTTCGCCCTACTCCACTCCATCCCTCTGGGTTAGAAGTAGGATGTGGTACCTACCTGCTTCTTATCCAGATCTCTCTGACATGCAGTCCTGGTGCCCTTTGTCACCCCATGTCAGCTCTGGGCACCCTCCCTGGTCCACCTTCATGTTAACAGGACCCAGGTGACTCCTGACACAAAGGGGGATGTTGGAAGCTGAGGGAACATTTCCTTGCAGGGGCAACAAAGACAGAGAAGAGTCCAGGCAGCCTTGAGGTGTTCATGGAGACTGACCTGCAGGCCAGGCCACGTTTGTTAATGAACTTGAGAAGCTGCCGAAGGAGGCCTGGGAAAGCCCTGACTTGACACCTGTGGCCGCTTCGCGCTCCTAAAGGCCATTCTCCCCTGGCAGGTGGATGTCGAGAAACGAATACATTCAAAGGACAGGGGGAAAGATATGGTTTGAATCTGTGTCCTGCCAGATCTCCCGTGGAATTGTAATCCCCAGTGTTAGAGGTGGGGCCTGGTGGGAGGTGGTTGGATCATGGGGGTGGATTTCCCTCTTGGTGCTGTTCTCGTGATAGTGAGTGCATTCTTGTGAGATCTCATTTAAAAGTGGGTGGCACCTCCCCGCTGTCTCTCTCGCTCCTGCTCCGGCCATGTGAAGTGCTCACTTCCCCTTTGCCTTCTGCCATGATTGTAGGTTTCCTGAGGCCTCCCGGAAGCCGAGCAGATGCCAACCTCATGCTTCCTATACAGCCTGCAGAACCATGAGCCAATTAAACCTCTTTTTCTTTACAGATTATCCGGTCTCAGGTAGTTCTTTATAGCAGTGTGAGAACAGACTCATACAGGGAGTGAGGACCTCTCTGATCAAAGAAAAGCAGCCACCTGGTTTTTGTCCAGTGGTTCACTGAAAATATTTTACTGAATAAAACTTTTCCTAACTGGCAAGAATGGTCTAGAAGCAGATTGCTCAAATAATGGAAGAAGTCCTCTTGAGGCCAAGCTAGTCACTGACGCCTTGACTTAGAACAGCAAAGCCACTACCGGAAAACCTGAACACGCAAGATCGCAGTTCACAATTCAGAGCAGAGGGCCTGCAACCCTTCGAGGCCCGAAGCCAGAGAATGCCGGAGGAGAGTTTTATTGCAGGAACCTAAATTTAACCAGCTGGAACTCTTTTTAAACAATCATCCTACTCATATATTTAAAATAAATTGTGCATCTTTTAGCAGACAGTCAGCATTTCGTAATTAAGATGGAAGATGGGACAGAGTGTTCTTGGCTGCACTGATCCCAGAATCCCAGGCTCCTTTTCAGGAGCGCTTAGCATGTGGTAAAGACATTTACGAAGGTAAGTGTGTTTCAGGCCCGTCAGATTGGAGCCCGCATACCTACACAGCAAGCAGCCACCGGTCCACTGAGCGGCACAAAGGGAGAACTTTCCAAGGTGATGTCATTTTCTCCTGACGTTCTACCAGTATCCTGTAGGGAGTTGGAAAGAAAAAGGACATTTTAGAAGGCTTAGTGGATTTACCAAAATCTCCTGGTAACAAATAATAAAATATTTCATAGAGCTACAATAGTTGAAACAGTGTGAAGTGATTAAAAAAGGAGCAGTTCCAATAGATTTTTTTAAAAATAGACTAAGATACATAGGAAGTCAACATATAATAAAAGGGAAAAGGAAGCTCATTCCTTGAAAAAAACCAATACTATTATATGAAACCTGACAAGTTTTACCATGAAAAAGTATAGACAATTGGGAATGAGAAATAACCCCTGGTACCAGAACCTGACAAGTCAGCACAAAAAATTAGACAAATCAATCTCTTTTCTTTTTTTTGAGACAGAGTCTCGCTCCTGTCACCCAGGCTGGAGAGCAGTGGCACGATCTTGGCTCACTGCAACCTCCACCTCTTGGGTTCAAGCAAGTCTCCTGCCTCAGCCTCCCAAGTATTTGGGATTACAGGCACCCACCACCATGCACAGCTAATTTTTTGTATTTCGTAGAGACAGGGTTTCACCATGATGGTCAGGCTGGTCTCGAACTCCTGACCTCAGGAGATCCACCTACCTCGGCCTCCCAAAGTGCTGGGACTACAGTCATGAGCCACCATGTCCGGCCTCTTTTCTTTTCTTTCTTCTTCTTCTTCTTCTTTTTCTTTTTTGGAGACAGGGTCTTGCTCTGTCACCCAGGCTGGAATGCAGTGATATTATCACCTCTCACTGCAGCCTCAACCTTACGGGATAAATTGATCCTCCCACCTCAGCCTCCTGAATAGCTGGGATTGCAGGTACACAACCATGCTCAGCTAAATTTTTAATTTTTTGTTGAGACAGGATCTCATTTTGTTGCCCAGACAGGTCTCAAACTCCTGTGCTCAAGCGGTCTGCCCACCTTGGCCTCCCAAAGTGTTGGGATTACTGGCCTCCCAGCCAGATCAATCTTTCTGTTGAATATTGATACAAAAATCCTAAATAAAATATTAGCAAGTTCTATTCATCAATATTTAAGCCATAGTTTTATCACAGGAGTGTAAGAGTAGTTAAAAATTTGGAAAATTTGGTCCTGTAATTTACTGCATTAATAGGAAAAAGGTTATAAAAATATAATTATTTTCAATGCTTCTCAAATTTTGATGTATATAAGCATTATGTGAGGATCCTTTGATGCATATAAGAATAAAAAAATGCATATTCATGGCAGGGCTCAGTGACTCACGCCTGTAATCCCAGCATTTGGGAGGTCGAGGCCGGTGGATCACTTGGGGTCAAGAGTTTGAGACCAGCCTTGCCAACATGGTGAAACCCCGTCTCTATTAAAAATACAAAATTAGCCAGGCGCGGTGGCTCACGCCTGTAATCCCAGCACTTTGGGAGGGCAAGGCAGGTGGATCAACTGAGGTCGGAAGTTTGGGACCAGCCTGACCAACATGGAGAAACCCCATCTCTACTAAAAATACAAAATTACCTGGGCATGGTGGTGCATGCCTGTAATTCCAGCTACTCGGGAGGCTGAGGCAGGAGAATCGCTTGAACCTGGGAGGCAGAGGTTGTGGTGAGCTGAGATCTCGCCATTGCACTCCAGCGTGGGCAACAAGAGCAAAACTCCCTCTAAAAATAGATAAATAAATAAATAAATAAATAAATAAAGTAAAATTAGCCAGGTGTCGTGGCGCATGCTTGTAGTCCCAGCTACTTGGCAGGCTGAGGCAGGAGAATCACCTGAAGCCAGGAGGTGAGGGTTGCAGCCAGCCGAGATCGCGCCAATGCACTCCAGTCCTGGCAACAAAGCAAGACTCCATCTCAAAAAAAAAAAAAAAAAAGCATATTTGAAATCAGTACGTCTGAGACAGGGTTGAGTGTGTGCATTTCTTTCTCTCTGTTTTTTTTTTTTTGAGACAGAGTTTCGTCCTTGTTGCCCAGGCTGGAGAGCAGTGGTGCAATCTTGGCTCACTGCAACCTCTGCCTCCTGGCTTCAAGGATAATTCAAGTGATTCTCCTGCCTCAGCCTCCCGAGTAGCTGGGATTACAGGCGACTGCTACCACACTTGGGTAATTTTTTGTGTTATTTAGTAGAGACAGGGTTTCACCACGTTGGCCAGGCTGGTCTTGAACTCCTGACTTCAAGTGATCCACCCACCTTGGCTTCCCAAAGTGCTGGTATTACAGGCGTGAGCCACCGCGCCCGGCCGAGTGTGTGCATTTCTAAAAGGCTCCTGGTTGATGCCAATGCTGCTGATTTAAGGATCTCAGTTTTAGTAGCAAGAAATGCAGAATCTCACACCCCAGCCACCCCAGACCCTACTGAACCACATTCTTCATTTAGTAAGATCCCCACGTGACTCATATGCACATCAAAGTTCCAGAAGCAATGATCTAGCTCAACAATTCTTAACACTGGGTAGCTGTTATAATTACCAGAAGGGCTTAAAAAAAAGTACTGGTGCCTAGGCTCCCCTCAGACCAATTAAATCAGTATCTGGGTGAAGGGGCATCCAGACAACAGTATTTTTGAAAGATTCCAGGTGATTCTAGTGTGAAGCCAGTATTGAGAGCCACTGATCTAGGTAAGTGCTGAAAAGACACTGGACACAATTCAGCATTCATTTATGACCAAAATACTCAGAACCCCCCAAAAAGGAGGGTGATTTCTTAGCATGGTTAAAAGTATGTATTAGAAACCAACAGCCAATGTTGTACTTCATCAAGGAAAAATGGATAACTTTATTAAATCAAGAACAAAACAGGCATGCCCACTATCACTTTCAACTATCCAATAGCTCTAGATGTTACAGGCAATAAAATTAGATAAGAAAAAGGAAATTGAGATGTAAATGTTAGAAAATAAAAGATAAGTTATGAGGCCAGGCGCCGTGGCTCAAGCCTGTAATCCCAGCACTTTGGGAGGCCGGGGTGGGCAGGTCACTTGAGTCCAGGAGTTCGAGACTAGCATGGACAACGTGGTGAAACCCCGTCTCTATAAAAAAATACAAAAAAAATTAACCAGGTGTGGTGGCATGCGCCTGTAGTCCCAGCTACTCCAGGAGGCTGAGGTGGGAGAATGGCTTGAACCCGGGAGGTGGAGGTTGCAGTGAGCTGAGAGCATGCCACTGCACTCTAGCCTGGGCAACAGGAGTGAAACTCTATCTCTCAAAAAGAAAAAAAGATAGGCCAGGTGTGGTGGCTTACACCTGTAATCCTAGCACTTTGGGAGGCCAAGGAGGGCTGATCACGAGTCAGGAGATCAAGACCATCCTGGCTAACATGCTGAATCCCCGTCTCTACTAAAAATACAAAAAAACTAGCTGGGCACGGTGGCGGGCGCCTGTAGTCCCAGCTGCTCAGGCCTGAGGCGGGAGAATGGTGTGAACCCGGGAGGCGGAGCTTGTAGTGAGCCGAGATCGCGCCACTGCACTCCAGCCTGGCGACAGAGCGAGACTCCGTCTAAAAAAAAAAGATATGATTTCCAGATAAGATTATTATCTTCTTAAAACGTAAATAAAATCACTTAATAGAGTATTGAAGCAATACAAAACTTATATAATGTGGCCAGTGCAAGATAAACAATTGAGCCTTTTCATATGTCGAAATAAGTTAGGAAATACTATTTTTAATAGAATTATTTGACAATATAAGCCATATATATATTCTAATATCTTCATGAGAAATGTTTATGCCATGCTTAAAGAAAATGGCAAAACTTTTTACCAAAGTCTTGACTAAATGAAAAGATACAATATCCTTTCTGTGGATGGAAAATCTTGCTATTATAAAAGTGTCAGTTTTAATTAGTAAATAGTAATTACATTTAACACAAATTAGTAAATACATTTAACACAATTGCTATCAAGAACTTGATACGGGCTGGGCATGGTGGTCACACCTGTAATCCCAGCACTTTGGGAGGCCAAGGCAGGTGGATAGCCTGAGGTCAGAAGTTTAAGACCAGCCTGGCCAACAGAGTGAAACCCTGTCTCTACTAAAAATACAAAAAAATAGGTGGGCATGGTGGCAGGTGCCTGTAATCCCAGCTACTAGGGAGGCTGAGGCAGGAGAATTTCTTGAACCCAGGAGGCGGAGGTTGCAGTGAGCAGAGATCACACCAGTGCAATCCAGCCTGGGCAACAACAATGTAACTCTGTCTCAAAACAAAAACAAAAAACAAACAAAAAAAACTCGATGTAATCTTAGACTGGCCAAGTATGGTGGCTCATACCTGTATTCCCAGCATTTTGGGAGGCCAAGGTGAGAGGACTGTTTGAAACCAGCCTGGGCAACACAGTGAGGCCCTGTTTCTACAAAAAAGAAAACCAGAAGATTAGGCATGGCTAAACAATAAAATAATGTTCTAGTTGAATTTATACGTGTATACATATACATATAAAGATCTAAAACTTCAACATGGCAAATAACATTATCTGGGCAAAATAATAGAAAAATACATGACAGAAAAGGAGTAAATGTGCCAAATATATAAAAAACTACTTTAAATCAATTAGAGGAAAATGGTCAAAGAACAAGTCATTCACTGAGGAAGAAATTCAGATGGCCAGTAAACACAAGCAATGGAGCTCAAAGGAACACACATGATCACAAATATCTGGTTAAGTATTATCTGATTGACTTTTAAAAAAATTAAAATATCCATTTTTGGTATGTAGAATCAGACACCCACACATATTTTTTAAGGAAGGCTTAGTGCTGAGTGGTGTTTTACAAAGGGCTGCAAAATGCTATCATGCATGATCCCATTTAATCTTCATAGCAATTCTATGAAATAGGAAGGTGAGATGTTACCCATTTTACAAATGAGGAGTTTTGGATTCAGTGATGTTACCTTCCCAATGTAATGGAGATAGTAAAGGGTTAACTTGTAATTTGCTGAATGTTTATTACATTATCACTTTCTTTGGGCCATCATGATTAACTCTTTTTTCAATGAATTTCCATTACTTCAAAAGTTTCAGAATTATCGATGCTAACATATTATGCTCTCATTTCAGGGGAAGATACATTTAATGTCTTAGGAATCTCCAATTTTGTTTCTTAATGAAACAATCTATTCAAGGTAAAGCACAATTGATAGCTTAAATATCTAAAAGGAATGTGAAAATGACGGCATTATATTACTTCTTTAGTATTACAAGGAAGCGGTGAGTTACAGTACCATAGACATTTTAATGTATTTTAAAAATTTGTGAAGTTGATTAATTAATTGGTTAATTTCCTCCTTCAACAAGTATGTTTTGAGGGTCTGCTGAGGGACATGCACTTTTCTTGACCCTAAAGATGCAGAGATGAGCAAAACAGGCAAAATTGCCGTCTGCATGGAGCTAAGCTTCTAAATTTATTTTTGACATATGATAAAATAATGTTTGTGCTAGTCGAAGTATAAAATATATGACTGTACCGCCAATATTTTATATAATTCAAACAAGATAAAAAGCAGATAATTCAATAAACACACATTGCAATTAAAAGTACACAAAGATGCTCACTAGCTTTGCCTGAAAATTAAATCTGGGATTGTAGGTGTGTTAAGGTATCCTGCTAGAGGTTAAGTTTATATTTTGTTCCTCCTCTTCTTTGTGGTGTTTTTTTTGTGTGTATGGAGACCAGTCTCACT
The DNA here is from genome assembly GCF_000951045.1 of Mandrillus leucophaeus. Taxonomy (NCBI): domain Eukaryota; kingdom Metazoa; phylum Chordata; class Mammalia; order Primates; family Cercopithecidae; genus Mandrillus; species Mandrillus leucophaeus. The sequence continues at coordinate 284,016 of NW_012102143.1, forward strand.
CTGTGGCCTAGGCTGGTCTCGAACTCCTGGGCTCCTGCCTTGAGTGGCTGTTGGGATCCTCCAGCTCACTTTGATCCTCCTCTCAAAGTGCCAGGATTACAGGCATGAGTCACCATACTCAGCCCCTCCCCTTTCAAGAAGGTGCCAGCAGCCTGGGCAACATGGCAAAACCCCATTTCTACAAAAAATAAAATCAGCTGCGTGTGGTGGTGCTGCCTGTCGTCCCAGCTACGTGGGGCGGAGGTGGATTACTTGAGCCTGGGAGGTTGAGGTTGAGGCTGCATTGAGCCGTGATTGTGCCACTGCACTCCAGCCTGGGCAACAGAGTGAGACCCTGTCTCAAAAAAAAAAAAAAAAATAAATAAATTTTGATTTTTCAAAAAAGCCATTAATATGAGTCAAAATCCATTATTTCACAAGTAAATGACCAAAAAAAAAAAAAAAAAAAAAAAAAAGAAGGGCAAGTGGGCGTTGAAAGTAATGTGACAATGGCCTGGGCCAAGGGGAGGTAATTAGATCCCCTTTGTTGCAAAAGGTTTAAAAGAAAAAAATCTGACCAACCCTGTGGAGAGAAACAGCGAACCTTAGCTTTGGTTCTGGGAAGTTGGGCTTAGAACAGCTTCTGGGTGTCCAGGGCCAGCTCACCTGGGGCGTGGTCGTGCGAATGCACCACACAGAGGCCGGCCCTAGTGACCCTGCCGGCTCAAGGAGCAGCCGGACAGAGGACGGACTCCCCTCCTGCTGTCCACGCCCATTCTCACCGCCAGGCGGCGCCTTGGTGCCTGGTGCCAGAGGCCGCAGGACCAGCAGTGGCCAAGGCTGGCGCTTACATTCCCAGGGACCACACAGAGGGTCCAGTCGTGGTTGTTGGGGACCCAAGCACCTGTCTGTTGGATGGGAGCACGGAAGACGGTGCGAGGACACTGCTTATCTGGTGATTGAAAAGATTATATTTTTTGAGCTGGCCACTAATTATTGGCTCAAGGCAAAAAGCTGTGTGACACAGCTAGAATATTATCGACCTTTTCCCACCTGTATACGAGCATATGTGAGCTTGGGGTGTGTGTGCTGGTGGGAGGTGTGCTGGTGGGAGGTGGGGGTGTCTCTCAGCCTCTTGGATTTGATAAAAGCTCAGCCTGGGGCCCCATTCCACCCCCTGAGGAGTTTCAAGCCCTGCCTAAGATCTCAGCAGCACCCAATGCAGCGGCTTTCCCCACCTCACCGTGCAGTGTGGCCCCTGGGGGCAGTGTGGCTCGGAGGGCAGGAGTCAAAGTATGAGGCTCAGGCTCTCCTTAATCTCCTGTCCCCCAGAGGGCCCACCCTGACAGGAAAGGGGACTCACATCTCAGCAAATTCACCACCACGTCCCTGAGATGCACCTTGTGCCAGGATCCCACCTCCTTCTTGGTCTCTGCTGCCCTTGGATGATCCTCCTATGCTCCCATCTTACCAGTGCCCCCTCCCCTGGCTGCCCTATTCCCCCGCTCTTTGTTCTCTCTCCCTCTCCGGAGCAGAGCCAGTCTCCTCATCTCGCGGAAAACTCAGCTTGCCTCCCCGATGGCTGGGTGCCTGTGCCCTTACACGTTTGCAAACCTCACCTTTTCCAGGTGTTTCTACTTCAAGACAGCGGCCCTCCTAGAGGATCCCAGCTGCCAACTGTTGAGCTAATAACACATTCACTGCCGTTCACCAAACGCCAGATCTTTGAAGTAAGTTCATTAGGGATGAGCTATTTGATATCAATCTTTTACTTCATAACCATCGGTCATATGCACAAACGTTTTCTCTTAGCCTCTGGATATGCAGTTGGAGGTTTGTTAGTCATGGATATTTCAGAGGTTAAAAGGTGAAGACCATTTCCAGAAGTTACAAAATGACCCTTAAAATTCTATAGTGAATTGGGCCAGGCACGGTGGCTCACACCTGTAATCCCAGCACTTTGGGAGGCCGAAGTGGGAGGATCAGTTGAATTCAGGGGTTTGAGACTAGCCTGGCCAACATGGCAAAATCCCGTCTCTACTAAAAATACAAAAATTAGCTGGGCGTAGTGGCGCATGCTGTAATCCCAGCTACTCAGGAGCGGGGGAGAATTGCTTGAACCTGGGAGGCGGAGGTTGCAGTGAGCCAAGATTGCACCACTGCACTCCAGCCTGGGCGACAGGGTGAGACTCTGTCTCCAAAAAAAAAAAAAATTCTATAGTAAATTGTATACTTTAAAAGGTAAATTAGCAGGGTACAGTGGCTCATACCTGTAATCCCAGCTATATGGGAGGCTAAAGCAAGAAGGTGGCTTGAGTCTATGAGTTCAAGGCTGTAGTGAGCCATGATCATGCCACTGCACTCCAGCCTGGGCAACACAGCAAGATCCCTTCTAAAAAAATGGTAAAGTGCGTGGTATGTGAATTATATCTCAGCTAAGCTATTTTAAAAAATAAAAATGTCCCTGGCAGCTCGGCACTGTCCTCCCTGGACCAGCCAGGCTGTCGTGGTATATGAATTTCCCACTGTTGCTCTAACAAGTTACCAAAACGTCGTGGCTTCGAACCACACAGATTTATGTGACAGTTCTTGTGGATGAGAGGTCCAACATGGGTTTCATGGGCAAAATGAAAGTGTTGTTAAGGCTGCGCTCCCTTCTGGAGGCTCCAGGAGAAAATCTGCTTCCTTGCCTTTTCCGGCTCCTAGCGACCACCCATATTTCCCTTGACTTGGGTTCCCTTCCTCCGTCTTCAGAACCAGCGGCGTTGCATCTCCCTGTCTTTTTTCTGCAGCCCCTTCTTCCTCTGATGGACTCATCTACCTCCCTCTTCCACTTTTAAGGACACTTGTGATGACATCAGGCCCCACCAGACCACCCGGCGTCGTTTCCCCACCTCAGGGTCTGTATCCCTAATCTCACCCATGCAGGCCTTTTGCCATGTCATGTGACACATTCACACACTCTAGGACTAGGGCATGGGCTTCTTTGGGGAGTCAATGTTCTGCCTCTCACACGTTGTGAGACTGCTGAGCCAATCCGCCAAATGATGGAAGAATCTGGACTTGTTGATAACCAGCCCCCACTCCATCCCTAACAGCCAACTGCACTTGGGACCCACACCTTGCTGAGGGCCTGGGATTGATTACACTTAGCATGGATGTTACTCCTTGGCTTCTAGGCCCCAGAGTTCTTTTTTTCTTTTCTCTCTCTTTTTTTTTTTTGGGATGGAATCTTTCTCTGTTGGCTGGGCAGGAGTGCGGTAGTGCCATCTTGGCTCACTGCAACCTCTGTCTCCCGGGTTCAAGCGCTTCTCCTGCCTCAGCCTCCTGAGCAGCTGGGATTACAGGTGCCTGCCACCGCACCCAGCTAATTTTAAAAAATTTTTAGTAGAGACGGGGTTTCACCATGTTGGCCAGGCTAGTCTCAAACTCCTGACTTCAAGTGATCCACTTGCCTCAGCCTCCCAAAGTGCTGGGATTACAGGTGTGAGCCACCACACCTGGCCCCCAGAGTTCTTCCAAGGAGATCTTATAGTTACCCAGGATCCAGGGGACAGGCAAGGCCTGGCTTCGTGGTAGCCCAACCTGGCCTGAAGGGGAGAATGTGGGTTTCCACTACTGAACAGGGGCACGTGGGCATTTGGGCAAGGTCAGCACCTGCCTCTTCACATGCTCTCCAGCAAGGTGTCTGTGGACATGAGCCATATGCATGGGGAGGCCTTGGCTGGGAGCTGGGCCTCATGGGCAGGGCTGGTTGGCAGAGATGACCAGTGCTTCACCTGCATGTTCAGGAGGAGGCTATGTCTTAGCCCACTTTGTGCTGCTGCAACAAAATACCTGAGCCCGGGTAATTTATAAAGAACAGAAATGTATTTTCTCAGAGTTCTGGAGGCTGAGAAGTTCAAGGGCAAGGTGCCAGCAAGTCCATTGTCTGGTGCGGGTCTGTTCTCTGCTTCCAACAGGGTACCTTGAATGCTGCATCCTCTGGAGGGAGAAGCGCTCTGTCCTCACATGGCAGAAGCTGGAAGGGCAAAATGGAACCAAACTCCCTTCTTGATGAGGGAGTCAATGGCACCATCAAGCCCTTTTAGAATGGCGTTAATCTGTTCATGAGTGCACAGCCCTCGTGACCTAAACACCTCCCATATTCCAACACTGTTGCTTTGGGGATTGAGTTTCCAACACACATTTAGGGGACATATTCAGACCATAGCAGGCTGGAACCTCCAAGCATCCAGGAGGGAAGGCTCCTCGCTGGGAGTGAGAACAGGGTGTCAGCCTGGGGCTGGGTACAGCCTGGCAGGGCCCAAGGATGCCCAGCAGGTGCACGCACTTTGATGACCCAGCTGCCTGCCGGCCCAGAGCTCTTCCCTGCCCCAGTCAGGGCCCAGCCGTCCCTAGCAGGAGGCTGTCTCCAGGGCGTCGGCCAGAGCCGAGTTCTCTCACCTCCCCAGCCTCAGCGGAGGAGGAGAAAGTGGCTGTGGCCTGCTGTGGAAGGGGCGGTGATAGGGGACTCTGGCAGTTCCAGGAACTTTGGCCACTTTGAGGCCTTCCAGGAGCTCTGTCTTCTGGGGGCTGGTCTACCCCAGCAGCACCTGCAGTGCTGGGGTCTCTGTGCGCTGGTCAGGTGGCCTGTCTTAGGCGCTGCCCCTTCTCCAGTGTCCCCACACAATACCTGGCTGCAGGAAGCACAGTGCCGCTGTGTGTAGAGCCCAGGCAGTTTCTGTTTACCCTGGCGGGGGTCGAGCCAGGCACGGACACTGCTCCAGCCCTGGGAGCCAGGTTCTGGGGCAATCATGTTCCGGTCCCCATCCAGCTCTGTGACACTCACTTGGTCTGCCCAGCCTCGTTTAGGATGAAGCCCATCAAGGGCCTTCGTGGTGGGGGTGTTCATCACAGGACCCGTGTACTATAGTCGACTGACCAAGGGGTGGGTCCTTGACCCCAGCTAGGCCAACTGGGTCCACCTCTGTTTTGTTTGTTTGTTTGTTTGTTTGCATCTGGAGTGCCTTTTCCCCTTCACTCCCTTTCCGATCTACATCCTGGGAGGTGAGAAGCATCATGGTTTTAGCTGATCTGAGACTGTGGCTGACCCTTGCTCCCTAAGCCAGAGAGTTGGTACAGACGAAGTCCCTGTGGCCTTGGTGATGCTGATTCTAAGCCCCTGCCACCCCCAAAGGCACTTTTCTCCAGGCGCTTGAGCGCTTGGCTTCTTCCAGCTGAGCCATGGGAGTTGAGCGGCTCATTTGCACGCCCCACCCTGCCCCCTCAGCAGACAGGCAGGGCCGGGCTGGACCCAAGCCAGACTCTCCTCTCCCAGGAGCTCTTTGAGGAGCAGCAGGGTGCAGCCAAGAGCGAGCCCCTGGGGCTGGCAAGAGGAGAGGGGTCTTGGAGTCCCCGGGGCAGAGGGAGAGTCCAGCTTCCAGGGAGAAGTGGGCCCTCCAGGGTCTAGGGCTGTGTTTGGGGAGCCAGCCCCACAGGGAGTCTGGGCCCAACCCGGTGTGGTCTTTGGAACAGCAGGGACTTGGACAGAAAGCTGTTAAAAAGGCAAAGAGGGGCCCATGATCCTAAGGCCCAGTCCATCTTTGCAAACAGTGGTCTGTACCTGCCTCTTGGAAAGGCTCGCGGTAATAGTTCTCCAACAAGAATGATGTCCTTTGGGTGTTTTGCTTTGCTTTTTTTTTTTTTTTTTGAGACAGAGTCTTGCTCTGTCGCCCAGGCTGGAGTGCAGTGGTGTGATCTCGGCTCACTGCAAGCTCCGCCTGCGTGG
>NW_012102143.1:290866-295925 GCF_000951045.1 Mandrillus leucophaeus
AAATGCCAGTTCTCAGGCCCTACCTCCGACCTGCCAAATTAGAACTGAGGGTGAGGTCCAGCAAGTTGTGTTTTAACAGATCTGAATGTGTTCTAGTTTGGGAGCTACTGACTTAACTCTTTGTAATGTCATGCAGTCCTGCCGCTTCACCACCAGAGGGCACCAGAAGGCTGTGGTTTTCCCCTTAAAATTGCCAGCTTTTAGATTCTCAGGGTGTGCCACAGATACTACTAAGACCTTCCTAGACTTTAAAAATAAAGAATGACGGACGATATGTTGAGAATTATTGGTTAACGTTAAATACCACCATGTTTGGACCAAATTGTACTGTCACTGTAGTTAGTCCTTGCCCAACTGCAGAGCCAGTGTCTTTTGGTGGTGGTGGAACGCATTTGGCAGTGCTTCTTTTGTTCGGAACATAAAACAATGTAAAAGCACTGGGGTCAGAAACAAAGACAGTCTCCTATTAAAAGTCTGTATTCTATATGGCCGGGCATGGTGGCTCACGCCTGTTATCCCAGCACTTTGGGAGGCTGAGGTGAGTGGATCCCCTGAGGTCAGGAGTTCGAGACCAGCCTGGCCAACGTGGTGAAATCTCTACTAAAAATACAAAAAATTAGCTGGACATGGTGGCAGTCGCCTGTAATTCCAGCTCCTCGGGAGGCTGAGGCAGGAGAATCACTTAAACCTGGGAGGCGGATGTTGCAGTGAGCCGAGATTGCACCGTTGCACTCTGGCCTGGGCAACAAGAGTGAAACTTCATCTCAATAAAAAAAGTTTGTATTCTATATGGCCAGGTGCGATGGCTCATGCCTGCAATCCTAGCACTTTGGGAGGCCACAGTGGGTGCATCGCTTCAGCCCAGAAGTTTGAGACCAGCCTGGGCAACATGGTGAAACCCTGACTCTACAAAAAAAAAAAAAAAAAAAAAAACAAACATTAGCAGGGTGTGGTGGCACGTGCCTGCAGTCCTAGCTACCCGGGAGGCTGAGGTCGGAGGATGGGTTGAGGCTTCAATGAGCTGAGATGGCGCCACTGCACTCCAGTCTGGGCGACAGAGTGAGATCCTGTCTAAAAAAAAGAAAGTTATATAAAAGGCAAAATACAGTTCCACTGTGGACACGCCTGTAATCCCAACACTATGGGAGGCCGAGGTGGGTGGATCATGAGGTCAAGAGATCAAGACCATCCTGGCCAACGTGGTGAAACTCCGTCTCTACTAAAAATACAAAAATTAGCTAGCTGGGTGTGGTAGCACACCTATAGTCCCAGCTACTCAGGAGGCTGAGGCAGGAGAATTGTTTGAACCCGAGAGGCGAAGGTTGCAGTGAGCTAAGATCGCGCCACTGTATTCCAGCCTGGCAACGGAGCAAGACTCCAACTCAAAAAAAAGAAAAAAAAAAAAAAAAGAGACTTATTATAGATACAGTTATTTGCGTCTCCTCCCATACTTGCTTCAAACAGTGTTTGGGTGCTGCATTCGCACCCAATGGTCTTAGAAAGTGCCTTCAGAACAGTGGACTCCAGGCAGGGAAGGCTCCCTTGGAGGTGGCCTTTGGGCCTCCTCAAGCTTCCCAGGGGTCTAGGAATGACCTGGGTGATCTAGCTTCCTGCCACCTCCTGGAGCATTTGACTTTCTTCTTTATGGCCCCCAGCGCCCTTTTCTAAGAACATCACTGACCTCAGCAGTTCCTCTGGTTTGTGAAGCCCCCAGGCATGTGTGCCAAGGACCTCCCTAAGATGCCTGGGCTGCTCTTCCCGCTCACAGAGCTTTGTGTTATAATAAGCCATCAAAAGTACAGATTAGACATTTTTAGAACTGCCTAAAAGACACTTCCATTAAACTCCATGGTTTTTTTTAAATTTTTATTATAACTGTGCTGTTATCCAAAACTCAGCCATAGACATGACGATTTATTCATTTGACAAACACTGAAATTTTTTGGGGGGGTGGGGAGCAAAGTCTGGGCTCTGTCACCTAGACTGGACTGCAGTGGTGCAATCATGGCTCACTGCAACCTTGACCTGCCGGGTTCAAGCGATCCTTTCCCCCTGCCTCAGTCTCCCAAGTAGCTGGGACTACAGGCCTGCACCACCATGGCCAGCTAATTTTTTAATTTTTTGTAGAGAGAAGTTCTCCCTGTGTTGCCCAGGTTGGTCTTGAAATCCTGGGCTGAAGCAATTGGCCTACCTCGGCCTCCCAAAGTGCTAGAATTATAGGCATGAGCCTCCATGCACAGCCAACAAACACTTACTGAGCATTTAAAGTGTTCTAGGGGTCGGGTGCTGTGGTTCACACCTGTAATCCCAGCACTTTGGGAGGCTGAGGCAGGTGGATCACCTGAGGTCAGGAGTTCAAGACCACCCTGGCCAACATGGTGAAACCCTGTCTCTACTAAAAATACAAAAATTAGCCGGATGTGGTGGTGGGCACCTGTAATCCCAGCTACTTGGGAGGCTGAGGCATAAGAATCACTTGAGCCCAGAAGGCGGAGCTTGCAGTGAACTGAGACTGCGCCACTCCACTACAGCCTGGGCAACAGAGTGAGACTCCATCTCAAAAGAATAAACAAACAAACAAATAAGCACAGAAAATGATATCAGAAGGAAAAGAAAGCAGAGTGGGGCCTACCAGGGCATGGGCAGCGGGGAGAAGGATTTCTAGAGAAGATGCTGGAAAAGTCCTGACTGGGGGATTGGCATTGGAGCGGAGATCTGAATGAAAAAGTAAGTGAATGCATCCTGAGAATGTCTAGGGAAACGGCTGTACAGGCAGAGAGAACATCAAGTGCAAAGGCCCCACAGTAGGAATCATCCCTTAGGCTTGCAGAGAGGGGAGTAGGACTGGAAGCAGGGAGATTCTCCTCTCCACGCCCGGGCTTGCAGTTGCCCAGGCATGAGATGGAGGTGGCTGGAGCAGGGTGGGAGCAGAGGAGGGGCAAGATGTGGCTGGATCCAGGATGAGCTTGGAGAGTGTGTGGCCAGCATCCATGTCTGCATTATGTGAGTTACAACCTCTCTAGGTATTGACGGCTTCAACTATTCTCCTTAAAATTCTCTTCTGGTGATATATATTACTGAAAAGATGATCATCTAGGAAAGATCGTAGCTTCCTATTCACCCTGTATGCAGTATACTTTGCCACAGAAGCCCATGCATGTTATGCAAATACTATTTTTTTTTTAGGCAGAATCTCGCTCTGTCACCCAGGTTGGAGTGCAGTGGTGTGATCTCAGCTCACTCCAACCTCCACCTCCCAGGTTCAGCCTCCCAAGTAGCTGAGGTTACAGGTATGCACCACCATGCCTGGCTAATTTTTGTATTTTTAGTAGAGACGGGGTTTCACCATGTTGGCCAGACTGGTCTTGAACCCCTGACGTCAAGTGATCCTCCCTTCTCGGCCTCCCAAAGCCATGTGCATCCTATCGTTGGTCTTGTCACTTATTAAGTATTCACTGTGCCAACAGCAAAGACTTTTTCACAGAATCCAGCATCTGGTTCCCCATCCCCACTCGCAGCCCTCTGAATTAGGTATTATCCCCATTTGACAGACAAGAAACTGCGGCTCAGACGGGCCAAGATGTTTGTCTAACCAGATGTATTCTAAGATGTTTGTCTTCAGGCCTAAGGATCAGGGAGACTTTCTCGTTACAGGAAGGGACCACAGAGGGGAAATGCTGGCCGAAGACAGATGCATGTGGCGCCCTAGGGGAAATGGGCTTTGCAGGATCATAAAGGAAATCTTAAAACTTTGATAATGACAATGACAGAAATTGAGCAGCCATTTCTGTGGCTTTTTTTTTTTTTTTTTTTGAGACAGAATCTCCCTCTGTCGCCTACGCTAGAGTGAGTGGTACAATCTCAGCTCACTGAAAGCTCTGCCTCCCGGGTTCAAATACTTCTCCTGCCTCAGCCTCCGTAGTAGTTGGGATTACAGACATGCACCACAATGCATGGCTAATTTTTGTACTTTCAGTAGAGATGGGGTTTCGCCATGTTGGCCAGGCTGGTATCGAACTCCTGACCTCAGGTGATCTGTCTGCCTCAGCCTCCCAAAGTGTGGAGTTACAGGGGTGAGCCACCGTGCCCAGCCCTGAGCAGCCATTTCTGTGGCTTTTGGACATGAAGATATGCGGGGAGGAAGGCTGGTGTGGGAAGAAGCGCTTCCTGGCCAGGGACGGGGGTCTGTCCTTCTTCATGTGCCAGCCCCTCCCTTAGAACAGACCTCTCCTGGGCAGCGTCTTGGAAGGTAGGGTGGCCAGCATCCATCAAGGGACAGAAGCCAATGTTCCCAGGTCAGCCACGTTGGTTTTACTTGCTGATAACAGAATGTGGTCCTCGGCCCCTTCTGCAAACAACCCTCCAGCAAACTTCCGAGGAGCGCCTGGGACATTCCAGGAGCTGGGCTAGATGTCGGGAACACCAAACCAAGAAAGGCCCCATTCCTGCCTTTGAGGGAGTTGCAACCACCTTTCGGGTATAGCAGAGCGTCTTGGCTGTGCCCAAATGGGACCACTTTTATGGACCAGGGAGCTCGTGGCTCTTCGTAGCGTTGACAAGCACAAGGACCCGCATTGCTTGGCTGGTGGAGGTGGAGAGTTTGTGGGTGTGTTGGGTGGGGAATGAGAACAATGTAAAGATAGAAATAAGCATTTGAGGAGGAAGGAGGGGGTGGCCTGGGGTCATCTGCCATCCTCCACCTCTGCCCTTCCCCACCCACATGTATTGACTTCATGCTCAAAGGCCACAGCAGCTGGTGGCCGTAGCCGATGCAACAGCTCTTGTGATACGAAGACCACAGATTCAGCCCAGCAGCACCACTTAGACAGCCTGAGACTCAGCATCCTCCCCCATGGCAGCCCCAAGCTGGGCACCCTGGGAGCTCAGGAGGACCCGGTGCAGGGCAGCGTCCCTGGGGGCGATTGCCAGCATGTGGGGTCCAGGGTCCTCTCTGAGGGCTGTGAGCCGTGGACTATCAACCTGAAGGAAAAGGGAAGAAAGTGAATGGGCTTGTCCTGTTCACAGGTGAGGTGCCTCTGGTGTTCCCCTGAAGCCATGG
>NW_012102143.1:297790-305911 GCF_000951045.1 Mandrillus leucophaeus
TTTCTTTTTATTGTCAAATAATATTCTACTGCGTGGAGATGCCACATTTTATTTATTTACCTGGTGATGGACATTTGGGTTGTTTTTCCTTTTTGATTATGTATGAAGAATGCTACTATGAACATCGTGTGTGTGAATTACCTCTTCATTGCAAACAATGTGGGTTCATGGGTGCGGGGCATGTCTCTGTATTCCGGGGGTGTCTGCAATACAATCCCCAGGCCTGGGAAGACGGTACGAGCATAGACGGAGATCATGCAGATATGGCTATGTGCATGTGTAATCTTATAATACAGACGTGGGCTGGGCACGGTGGCTCACACCTGTAATCCCAGCACTCTGGGAGGCCGAGGCGGGCAGATCACCTGAAGTCAGGAGTTTGAGACCAGCCTGACCAACATGGTGAAACCCCATCTCTACTAAAAATATGAAAATTAGCTGGATGTGGTGGCAGGTGCCTGTAATCCCAGCTACTTGGGTAGCTGAGACGGGAGAATCACTTGAACCTGGGAGGCGGAAGTTGCAGTGAGCTGAGATCGCACCACTGCACTCCAGCCTGGGTGACCAGAGTGAAACTGTATCTCAAAATAATAATAATAATACTAATGTGATTATGTTTAATGTAGACATAAATCTATACCCATGTTTTTCCTGCTGGGCCGCTTGTATCCAGGTGCTGAGCACCACTGTTGCTGTGGCTTGTGTGAAGGAGGCCAACCCCCGTGTGCTGAGGGCAGCCCTCCCACGGTGAATGGCTTGTCCAGAGGCGTCCAGTCCATCTGAGCCTAGAAGCCACTGCCACAGCTTGCTCACCTTGACTCTCTTTGCTTGTGCCCAGAATTCACAACAGCACTGGGCCCCTCAGTGTCCAGGAAGGAGGCCTGTGCTATGTCCACAGACCCACTGATGGGAAGACCAAGTGACGGGAGGGAGCGGAGCCCCGCAGACCTTCCCAGGGCCCAAAGCTTACCCGAGATTCTCTATCTCACCCCAGCATCCAAACGCCAGAATCCCAACCCAGACAGCCCCACCATGCCCGGCTCATTTTGATGCCTGTGCTTTCTGATCAGCTCCCTTCACCTTGTCTGCCTTTGTCCCAGGGGAGTCCTTGAGTCCTTTGCAGAGCTGTCCCGCCCCATGGTGTCCCTCCACGTGTGACAAGACTCTTGTCCACCCTCCTTGACTGTATAAGCAGGACTCTTGGGAACCTTGTTTCTGTCCTGTTCACATCTGGAGACTCAGGGCTGTGCACAGGCCTGGGGATGACGGGCCTGCCCCTTCTCCAACTCCCCGCTGGCTCCGCGGGTGGAGGAGCAGTCGCTACAGGTGTGTGTTTCTCTGGGGATGCTTCAGAGAACTGCTTCTGACTTCACGCTGGAGAAATGAAATAGTCATCAAACTCTACAGAGAATTGGTCTGTGCTGCCTAGAATGATCCAAACCACCCCTACATACACACACACACACACACACTCAACACGCACATCCCATATGCTGGGCTGAAGTCTAAACCCCAGAGACTTTGGGAGAGGGCCAGGTTGCCATGAGGACAGGCACTGGGCAGGGGAGCCAGCCCCAGATGAAGATGAGTGTGGAATGGGGCCACATGCGAGAAAAGGAGGTTTGGTGGCTTTAACTAGGTAAGGAGAAAGCCCTCAGATTATGTTAATGGCCCAGAAAGGACAGAGGAGGCCATGAAGGAGCAAATAGCCCAAATTCCTTGTCTTTCTTCTGAAGGAACCTGAAGTTATTGTGTGTGATTTTCATTTGGATAGCAATATAAATGTGTGTTTAATAACTTTCGTGAAAAAGCTTAAGGAACCTCCAACAGAATTGAACACCGGATGTCTATTTTCCAAATCATTGCAGAAGATAAAAAAGCAAGCACAACAGTCTACAGAAAACAAGTAAAATGGAACAAAAAATTTAAAAGCACCTTAAAAACAGAAAGTCAAAATTAAGATGAAGACATTGGTTCAAGCATAAGCAATAGTGTGAACAACTTAGGCCTCCTTAATAAAAGGCACAATTTTTCAAATTACATATATTTTAACCTAATATAAATGCACCTAAATTAAAAAAAAAAACACCCACACACAAGAAGGGAAAGGATCAAAGCTTGGGAAAAGATATCAAGCACCAATAAAAATAAAATAGGGCTGATAATGTCACATCAGACAAAAATGGAACTTACTGGGAAGTACTTGGCATAAAATGAAGGAACTCTCTAAGCGCAGGCTACATGGGTGCAGGCATGATCCCTGTTTGCTGAAATCTAGGCCTCTTCCATTTCCAGGCATGAGCAAGAAACAAACCTTTGGTATTTTAAGCCACTGAGCTTTGGGGGTGGCTTGATAGAACAGCATAACCCCTCATCTCCTAATACACATATTAATACTGAACCTTCTGTACTGAATAACAACTATTTAACTATGAATGTGAGGATAAATGGGAAAAAAATCACAGTGCATTTTCCAACATCATTATCAGTCTTCAGTGAATCAAAAACAGGGCCAGAAGATAGGGCCATGGTAATATAAAAGGTAAAATGGATTAAATATTTACAGAATTTTGAACTGTGTTAGTAGGTCTTCATATTTTGAAACTATCTGTGTGCTAGTTACAAAATTCATTAAAACATAGGAATCAATAATAACGCAGAAAGTATACAAGCACTGAACCAACAATCGTGTACAAGCACTGAACCAACCTCAATAATACTAAAGTTAATAATATGAATTAAACAAAAATTAAACTCCACTTATTAGGAAGAAAAATTAGATCAATAGACTATTTAGAAGCTAAAAACAGTAAAACTGCCACATATCAAAACTTTGGAATATTGATACAATCATACTCTGGAATGTGTTCAGTTAAGCATTTAGAAAAGGTTCAGAAAATTAAAACCAATATAAATAAAATTATGAAGTAATAAATAAACATGTAAAAATAAACAGATTAGACAATAATAAAATAAAACAATTAAAAACATATTCTGATAAATAATTAAAAAGTTAATGAAATGGTTGAACTTCCCATCCTCACAAATTGGAATGTAATTTATTGAAGGGTTTCTGGCTCCAAAGCTGTTTATTTGTTTATGTATTTATTTTTGAGATGGAGCCTCATTCTGTTGCCCAGGCTGGAGTGCAGTGGCACAATCGTGGCTCACTGTAGCCTCAGGTTCCCAGGTTCAAGCAATATTCCTGCCTCAGCCTCCTGAGTAGCTGAGCCACCCAGCTAATTTTTGTATTTTTAGTAGAGATGGGTTTTCACCTTGTTGGCCAGGTTGGTCTTGAACTCCCGACTTCAAGTGATCCGCCTGCCTTGGCCTCCTGGAGTGCTGGCATTATAGGTGTGAGCCACTGCGCCCAGCCTCAAAGCTGTTTTTGGAGGGGGCTCCATGCAGGGAGGCATCAATGTGGACCCAAACTCAAAACACTCCAAAGTGAGACCGACAGACAATGCCAAGTCAGGAAGAAGAGGGACTGAGACTAGAAGGAGCCGGAGAGGAACAGCTAACCCTGCCTTGGGTTTTGGTTCATGGACCAAATGCCTCAATGAGGAATGAGTAAAAGCATTCACTTCTCCATTCTCAGAGTCTCCACTCAGAGCCCCAGGACTGGTGGGCTGCCAGCTGTTCCTCTCGTGCTCCCTAAGATGGGCAGGCTCTTTTCCTGCCGTCTGATACTCTGCCATTTTCCCAACATCTTTCTCCAACTAAGCACAGATTGCAAATCACAAAAATGGCCAGGTGAGATGGGATGCTCACACATGCCTTCAGGATACACAGAGAACAGATGTCTGAAATGTATATGCAAAAGGATCTAGAAGAAAGTCTCAGTAAACTGTGCTACATTCGATGTTAGATGCGGGAAGACGTGGTCTCTGTGAATCAGGAGCTAAAATGAAAAGGCAACAGAGTGAGATCAAAAGGGAACCAGCTAAGACAAAAGGCGAAAAGAATCAGATACAGAAAACTTACAAAGAGATAGAAAATGTAGTGGAAGATTGACTCAGAGGTGTGAAAAACAAACTGAAATTCTCGAACAGGACAGAGTAGACCGTGGGGATGGTGGGGATGAGGCGGGCTGCTCTATGGCTGGTCTGTCCCGGAGAGGAACTGACTGGAGCTTGCTAGGAAACATTTCTGCTACTGTCCCTTCACTGGACAACAAATGGCATCTGTCCAGGGCCTGGGCCAGGATCGGATAGAGAACATCAGACACTCTGCCATCAGGGAGGGGACACTGTCAACTGGCACTCTCTGGGACGGGGAGGGAGGACCCACCAGGCAAGCCCATTACAGCTATATATGTGAGGTCACTCCCAGGATCAGACCTAATAGTCACGCTGTGCCCACACTTCTGATGTCTTCTGCAACCAAGATAAGAAATTGCCTCTAGAGAGGTGGTATCCGCCCCTGCCCTGCTGTCTGGCCTCATCCCTGTGAGAGGGAGTGCTGGCTGACACCTCAACCAAGGCCCTCCTTTGCTGGTGGTTCACAGCCCTGCCCTGGCCCCTCCTGCTTGCTGCTTGGTTTCTAGCCAATTGGACACACCAGCAGGAGGCTGGAGGGGAGGGGAGAAAGAAGCTGAAGTCTTTCTCATTCCACATCCCTGCAGGAGCTCCTGCCCCGTGGCACAGCTCCTGCTGGACGACCCCGCACCCAGCTCAGCGCTGAGGATGGCTCCCTCCCTTCGGCCCCAGGGAAGAAACTGGCTTCCCATTAGGCACCTCCCTCTCAGCTGCCCCCTACTCTGGAAGTTGTCACTTCCTTAAAGCTCTTCATGTGAACCATTGGAGTCAAATCTCGGTTGTTTTTTGTTTTTGTTTTTGTTTTTGTTTTTGAGACAAGGTTTCACTGTCACTCAGGCTGGAGTGCAGTGGTGCAATCTGGGCTCAGGTGATCTTCCCACCTCAGCCTCCCAAGTAGCTGAGACTACAGATGGGCACCACCATGTCCAACTAATTTTTGTATTTTTTGTAGAGACAGGCTTTTGCCCTGCTGCCCAGGCTGGTCTTGAACTCCTGGCCTCAAGTGATCCGCCCACCTCGGCCTCCCAAAGTGCTGGGATTACAGGCATGAGCCACTGTGCCGGGCCTCAAATCCCATTTCTGATGAGCTCCCCGACTGATAATTCCTCCCCACTTACCCTCCACAACTGAGGGTTGGGGCCGCTCAGCATTCCCCACTCCCCCTCCTCCTGACTGGGCTAAGGGCTCTTCCTAAGGCACTAAGAGGGTCTGGATATTGAGGCCTCTCTGATCACCCCCAGGGTGTCCCACTCGTGCAGAACCCTATCACCCACCACCCTTGCGGGGTGGTGACTGTCAGGGGAGACCCTCTTGCTTGTTTGGTGGGGAAGACAGGCTTCCAGACCACTTGCTGTAGGCCTAGTGGTACTGCCTCACCTGGCCAGGGCCCACACCGCCTCCATGGCAGGTGCACCACCTCTGCATCACGGGTGCTGCCTCTCCACGTGATGTCCTCAGATGGGTTTCATAGACTGGGCCTTTCCTCCAGGCGTGTGTGGGGGCCCAAGGTGGGCTTCCTGGGCCTAGGGCTGTTGGGCCAGGGTTTCCACATGTCAACAGTTGCGGCACCAGGGACCAAGCAGGCCTGGCGACTCCTCCCCGTGGGCTCCCTGACTCCCCCAATGGCTGCGCTGCTGGAAAGGGAACAAGGTCCTCCAGCCCTCGAAACTCTTTTTGCCTCTGTTGCGCTCTGGCCTGCCCAGTCTCATGGCATTTCCCAGGGACTCGCCTACAATTGATCTTTGCTAAAGGCCAAGAGGCAATCAAGGTGAGTCTTCCCGTACTGCAGAGGTGCCCGTTTTGAGAGGATCGGGACTCCAGGGAGCCCCACCTGGGCGCTATTTCTCCAAACTGGCCCTGGCTGTTGTCACCTCAGGTGGGAGAGAAGCGACAGGTGCTCCAGGCAGCTTGGAGATTAGAGGCTCCCCAAGAGGAAGGAGGCCAGGACAGAGGCCCAAGCCTGGCAGCTCTCAGGTAACAGCGCCTGGGCCATCCCTGCAGGTGTCAAAACACTTCCTGTTAGTTACTGAATATTCGTCAATCCTTCCGGGCTTTCCCACAGAAATCTCTGGCTGGGACAACATATTCCAGTTGCTGCTGAGGAAGCAGTTGCAGGTCTTCAGGTCTGGATGTAAAAGAGGAGGACTGGCTATATGGCTGTATCCTGAAGCAACAGGCGGAGGGGCTGGCCTTGACAGCGGAGGGCTGTACTTTTTGTTTGCAGGCAAATACGCAGGACAAGAGCACTTAGGAGGACAGCGTGTGTAGCTTGGGCCCTAGAGGCCGTATTGACCCAGATTACTGGCAGCCCAGGCACTGTCCACAGGGAAAACCCTTTAGCTTCTAGTGGGGGATCCCTAGATCCCAGAATTCGCCATCCCTTCTGCCTCTGGGCCTTGGGAAGACGTGCCTGCCTCACCACTAGCAAAGCTGGCAGTGTCACCTCCTGACACCCCCTGCTCCCTCCCTGCTGTGTAAGGGGTCTGCAGACAGCACAGAGAGCTGGGACACTCACTGGCGAGGCTCGGGTGCTGGAGCGCACAGCGTCAGTGATGCGGGCCCCTGATCTTCCAGCCACGGAGGTGGGAGTGGGACAGAGGAAGGTAGCCATGCCCTGGGTGGCTTCCACAGGTGTCCCCAAGGAAGGAGGACTGGAAATGTCCTCTGGGGCTCCTGTGGAAGTTGAGAGAACTTGTGAGGGAAGTTGTAGAAGCTGGAACATGTCTTGTCTTTCGTGTGTGTGTGTGTGTGTGTGTGTGTGTGTGTGTGACAGTCTTACTCTGTTGCCTAGGTTGGAGTGTAGAGGGGTGATCACAGTTCACTGCAGCCTTGGCCTCTGGGGCACAAGCAATCCTCCTACCTCAGCCTCCCCCTGAGTAGCTTGGACTACAAGTGGGCACCATCATGCCCAGCTAATTTTTTATTTTTTGTAAAGATGGGGGTCTTGATAAGTTGCCTTGGCTGGTCTCGAACTCCTGGGCTCAAGTGATCTGCCCACCTCGGCTTCCCAAGCTGTTGGGATTACAGGTGTGGCCACCATGCCCAGCCAGGAACATGTCTAAAAGGGGATTTCTCACCTGGGCAATGTCACTGTGTTGGCTACTCACACACTCGAGAGGTTGCTGCTGGAGGCCTACCTGGAACAAAGGTCCCAGAACTCAAACACCCACAGAAAGACCAGGTGCCACTGGCTACCTCCCCAGTGGGTTTTCCTTTGGTGCCTGCGGACCCATGTGCACAGGGCATCCCTGCTCCCAATTCCCCTGAGCAGGGTGCCCCCAGTCCACTGATGTTACTGGCCCAAGAGGGTATGTCCCCACCTTCCCCTAACAGGGGCAGATGACAGGGAAAGCTGCACAGGGCTGTCATCCAACCAAGCGTGTGGTGAGAGTACCTCGGAATTATTTCACAGTTTCCTGCTGGTTTTAGGAGAAGAGATTCTAATCTAAATTATGTTCATAAATTCTAAATTATATTCATAATTCCACACTCATAGCTCCATGGGGCATAAGAAATGTAATTGTTAGTGGCTTCAGGTGAAAAGAAAACCCACAACCCTCCCACAAAGCACAGCACACCACAGATGTGAAATTTGATAACGCTCTTTCCTTCTCTCCGAGGTCTTGGCTCCCAGCTGACCATGGCATTCATTATGAGGCAGAAACTACCCGTCCTTCTAGCAGGCAGAAACTACCATCCATTCCAGACTTTGTGAGCAAGTCTAGAAAACAGAGTTGCTGAGATTCGTAAGGTGATCTGGCCAATTCTGCAAGATATGCAGAAACCTTCTAAATCTCCCCTAAACAGAGAGGGAGTTAGCAGCTATTTCTTCCACTAATAGCAGAAGATGGAGTCGAATTTATAGGACCCTAAGTCAGCTGAATTCAAAATTAATTTTTTTTTTTGAGACAGAGTCTCGCTCTGTTGCCCAGGATTGGGGTACAGTCTGTGATCTTGGCTCACTGCCACCTCCGCCTCCCAGGTTCAAGCGATCCTCCTGCCTCAGCCTCCCGAGTAGCTGGGGTTATAGGCACCTGCCACCACACCCGGCAATTTTTGTATTTTTAGTAGAGATGGGGTTTCA
>NW_012102143.1:305961-323887 GCF_000951045.1 Mandrillus leucophaeus
CATGCCCTGGGTGGCTTCCACAGGTGTCCCCAAGGAAGGAGGACTGGAAATGTCCTCTGGGGCTCCTGTGGAAGTTGAGAGAACTTGTGAGGGAAGTTGTAGAAGCTGGAACATGTCTTGTCTTTCGTGTGTGTGTGTGTGTGTGTGTGTGTGTGTGTGTGACAGTCTTACTCTGTTGCCTAGGTTGGAGTGTAGAGGGGTGATCACAGTTCACTGCAGCCTTGGCCTCTGGGGCACAAGCAATCCTCCTACCTCAGCCTCCCCCTGAGTAGCTTGGACTACAAGTGGGCACCATCATGCCCAGCTAATTTTTTATTTTTTGTAAAGATGGGGGTCTTGATAAGTTGCCTTGGCTGGTCTCGAACTCCTGGGCTCAAGTGATCTGCCCACCTTGGCTTCCCAAGCTGTTGGGATTACAGGTGTGGCCACCGTGCCCAGCCAGGAACATGTCTAAAAGGGGATTTCTCACCTGGGCAATGTCACTGTGTTGGCTACTCACACACTCGAGAGGTTGCTGCTGGAGGCCTACCTGGAACAAAGGTCCCAGGGCTGAAACACCCACAGAAAGACCAGGTGCCACTGGCTACCTCCCCAGTGGGTTTTCCTTTGGTGCCTGCGGACCCATGTGCACAGGGCATCCCTGCTCCCAATTCCCCTGAGCAGGGTGCCCCCAGTCCACTGATGTTACTGGCCCAAGAGGGTATGTCCCCACCTTCCCCTAACAGGGGCAGATGACAGGGAAAGCTGCACAGGGCTGTCATCCAACCAAGCGTGTGGTGAGAGTACCTCGGAATTATTTCACAGTTTCCTGCTGGTTTTAGGAGAAGAGATTCTAATCTAAATTATGTTCATAAATTCTAAATTATATTCATAATTCCACACTCATAGCTCCATGGGGCGTAAGAAATGTAATTGTTAGTGGCTTCAGGTGAAAAGAAAACCCACAACCCTCCCACAAAGCACAGCACACCACAGATGTGAAACTTGATAACGCTCTTTCCTTCTCTCCGAGGTCTTGGCTCCCAGCTGACCATGGCATTCATTATGAGGCAGAAACTACCTGTCCTTCTAGCAGGCAGAAACTACCATCCATTCCAGACTTTGTGAGCAAGTCTAGAAAACAGAGTTGCTGAGATTCGTAAGGTGATCTGGCCAATTCTGCAAGATATGCAGAAACCTTCTAAATCTCCCCTAAACAGAGAGGGAGTTAGCAGCTATTTCTTCCACTAATAGCAGAAGATGGAGTCGAATTTATAGGACCCTAAGTCAGCTGAATTCAAAATTAATTTTTTTTTTGAGACAGAGTCTCGCTCTGTTGCCCAGGATTGGGGTACAGTCTGTGATCTTGGCTCACTGCCACCTCCGCCTCCCAGGTTCAAGCGATCCTCCTGCCTCAGCCTCCCGAGTAGCTGGGGTTATAGGCACCTGCCACCACACCCGGCAATTTTTGTATTTTTAGTAGAGATGGGGTTTCACCATATTGGCCAAGCTGGTCTTGAACTCCTGACCTCAGATGATCCACCCACCTCAGCCTCCCAAAGTGCTGGGATTATAGGTGTGAGCCCCCGCACCCGGCCGTTATTAATTTAATTCATAACATCTGACTTCCTAGCAGTCAGGTGTTTGAGCAGAGCTTCCTGACCTGGCTGAACTGGTCAGAATCACTTGGACAAAACTTACACAGCTAGTCCTGTCAGATTCGGTAGATCAGAGGGTGGAGGGAGTAGGAATCTGTATTTTTAGCAAGGCCTCCAGGGGATTCTGACACAGAGAAATCCAGAATTGAGTATCTGGCTGTCACATCTATCTGGAGGCAAACGCCTTTTCTTCACATTCTCCCTCTGCCTCAGCCTAAGTCCTAAAAAATAAAGGCAACAAGTAAATAAAGACAGTTTTCAAGATATTCATGGAATGACTTTTTTTTTTTTTTTACATTTTTTCAACTAGTTAGGACAAAAACATTACAACGATTGACTTCTTTCATTTAGTTACATAAATAAAATTTTTATAAATATCTCTTTATAAACAATATAAATAGCTTTACAACATAAATACATTTATGCATGACATGAATTTACAAACAGCAATGTTTTACAGCTGGTTCTGTCAGTCTCTTAAAAACTGTCCCTTGTCATCAAGTCGGTGTAGGTGTGTGTGTTTCATGTATATAATATATATATAATATATAACTTTTTATTTTTCATTAAAAAAAAACAAATAATAAAATCACAACCCCCTCCCCAAATAATAATAAAACAGCTGGTGTTGTGTATTCCCAGTACCAGGAAAGAAAGAAAGAAAGAAAGAAAGAAAGAAAGAAAGAGAAAGAAAGAAAGAAAGAAATGTAAAAGCCACATTGCATTGGAGGTGTTTCCAGATGCCGGAGCTGATGACCAAAGGTGACCTCAGCACAACGGAGCCAGTTTCCAATCCTGAAACACAGAGTGAACACAGACACTCAGTTCTGGCCCCTTAGCTGAGAAATCCTAGCAGGCAGGGTGGTTCTAGAACCTTTCCTCCCCTTCCCCTAGCAGCTTGAGGGATGTCCCCTGACCTCCACACCCCCCAACCCACCAGGCCTTCCTGCAGAGGGGAGGGGCCTCCCCCTACACACTCCCCAGGCCCCTTCTGCTTTGCTGCCCCAGCACAGGTGGAACCAGAGTGTCTGCAGCCCTCCTTTTTCCCCCAGTCTAACCACAGGCCTTGCCCTTGGCACTCAGGGAGGCGCAGTGAGAGAAAGAGAATGGAAAATCCCCCATCCTTTTTGCTACAACACAAACCCTCAGTCAGTGCTCGCCCTGGGTTCGTGTGTCTGAGTGACTGTGGATGGAAGGAGAAGGGAGACATCTCAGGATCAGGAATCCTGGGCTCAAATCTCTACTCTGACATTGACTCCCTGGATGACCCTGGATAGCTGGGAGTGTTCACCCATAAAATCGGATAATAGCCACCTCCCAGGGCTGGCTTTTGGATTCAACAGGGAGCCTCGGATTGGGCATCGGCAGTGTCTGGGTCTCAGCCGCCACCCAGTAAACGGCACCTCCTTCCTTAGCTGCTTGTGCAGAGAAAAGGGTGTGGGTCCAGGTCCCCTTCAGAAGCAGAGGAAATGGTGTCTCACACCAGCCTTGGGGAAATGCATAGTCATGGGCTCTGGGTTGAGCGTTGTCAGGGAAAACTCCCTGCTAATGGGTGTGTGGGTGCCCCGGGGCCCAAGGAAGGTGGCCTTCTGGGGCATTCAGTGCTCTCCCAAAGGACAGCATGCACAGAGGGGGCCTGGGCCAGAATGGCTTGATGAACCCTCCCCCACTCCCTTCTCTGGCTCTGCCATGAGTTTACACAGATGACAGCTGTCTGTGATGTTGCTGGGCCCCAGGGGCAAAGTATTCATTCAGGTTTCACCCACAGCTGGTCTCTGTCATTAGCATTTTACAATCAACACCTAGAACCATCAGCGACCATCATTATGGTGGCTTAGAGCCCGAGTCACCCCCTGCGTGGAGAAACGGCCACAACCTCAAAGAGTTTTCATTAATGTGACAAATACAAGCTGTCTTTCCCTTTAACCCCAGTGATATATCCTGGGCATCACCACCAGGAGCCTGCAGGAGGGATGTTCTGCTCTCTCACTGGGAGTGGGGGGCAGTGAGGGTAGGGTTTTTATTTTTCATTTAAAAAACCCAAATAATAAATCCACAGCCCCCTTCCCAAATAATAATAAAACAGCTGGTGTCGGGCATAAGCCGGTGTTGAGGATGTTGATGATAAGTGTTCATCTATGCTAAGAGAGCTAGTAGGAGATTAATGAACCCCCCTGATCAAAGGAGTTGAGAATTCTTAGCAATGTGGATTCCTCCTACACAGCATCTTTCACTACCCGTCTGGTCATCACTTGGTGACCACAGACAGCCAGGCCCAAGAACAAGGCCCCTATGGGAATGCGCATTCCAGGTACGAACCCATGGAAGATCGCTAACATTTGTTCCAGTTCTGAAGTTTGAACTTGATGCTTAAATCAAACTGAAAATTTGAGGCCTCAGACTCCGTCTCTTTGTTGTTTAGACAGGAGAGAAGAGAGGAAAGGCATTCCAAGGGTAGCTACTGAAGGCTGGTCCCCAAGTGTCAGAATCATTTTTCTCCCTGTGCAGGGGAGAGTCAAGATCACAGACAACTGCAGCCTTTGCAGAACTGGGGAGAAGCCCACAGCCGAGGGAGGTCTGGCTGCAAAGAGAGGAAGGGCACTGGTTAAAACCTAGGGCAGGTGGGAGTGGCCATGGGCTAGGGTGTGCTGGTTTCTCTGGTCATTGACAAATATTTCTGAGTCTGTAGGGGGTGCAGTGGGTCCTAGAGTGCCTTAGGCCAGCACTTGGCCCTTAAGCTGTTCAATACGGGGAGGTGAATGGGTTCACAAACTGTGAAAAAGTGTTCTGTACTGTGAAAAAGAGAGAGTGTGCTGGAGAGGAGCTCTTGTTTCCCTCCGGGGGAAGACCCAACACTGACAAGGGTTTCTGGGGTGGAGACAGCAGCTTTCCCATGGCCTGGGATGGGACAGTCAAAGTGTGGGACAGGCAGTGGCAGCTGCTGAGCTGGAGGCAAGAAAGGGAGAAAGCCGAGTGAGCCTGATCCTAATGCACATGACTGTCAATGTCAGAGGCTGGGATGCTGTTATTCAGTGGGCACAGGCAGGCGGCAGGAATAGAGAGGAGGGAAAGAGGAGAGGTGAGGCTCTCTGCAGCAGTAAATTACCACCATGCGGCACCCGGCAGGGGGTGACGGTAGGGCAGAGGTTTCCAGCCCTAGTGCGGGGTGAGATCCCACACCAGAAACGGAGCCCAGAGCACCGGTTGGGCGGGGGACAGGGTTGGTGAGGGACTCTGGGACATGTCGCGTTTGAGGGTGGGGCAAAAAATATTTACTTTAGTATCTTTCCTATTCCCTGAAATAGTGCCACAAGCACTGAGATTCACCCCTGAAGCCACCGGGCTGCAGCTCCCCGGACAGACCAGTTTGCCCACTGCCTGGGTTTAGAGAAGGGACAGGACCCTGGCTAGACCAGTTTGCCCACTGCCTGGGTTTAGAGAAGGGACAGGAATCGGAGTGCCTCAGGCAGAAGGGCGCCCTGACGGTGCCAACAGAGGGCTACTCTCGCTACAGGGGGCATGGTGGCCGGCAGATGATCAATGTCCCTTGGACTTGTGGGTGTAACCTTCCTTCTCTGCTCCCACAAACCCATGATCTCCCCTCAATTCCCCCACCAGCTGGCCAGCTGGGGCCAATGCTGCTAGTTCAGCTAAGGTGCAGGGGTGGGTGAGACGCCACCAAGCCTGTTTCTGCTTCTCTAGAAGAAGCCTGGTGGGTTCAACCAGGCTGAGCCATTTCTGACCTTGCCAAAGTTCCCCGATCACTTTATCCTTCGCTTTCTTTGTCTGTAAAGGGGGATAATAAAGGGGGTGGCCGGCAAACGCCTGGCACAACTTGAGCAAAGCCGGGCCGGGCTGGGGCTGGGCGCGGGGTCGGCGGTACTCACCGCCGCCAGGGGGCGCCGCACTAACATCCCAGGCCGCTCATGGAGCCGATTCGGTCCAGCTTGAGGCCGAAGCAGCCCTTGGACAAGCCCTTCTTGTTGGCTCCTTTGTATTTGCGCGCGTTGGGGTGCTCGTGCAGAAGGCGGGCCCACGCTGCCCGCGACTTGGTGTCCACGCGCAGGTCCCGGAGCAGTCGCGATCGGTCGCCCTTGAGGTTGGCGCCCCCGCCCCCGGGAGCCTTGTCGCCCTTCTTCTGACCGCCGCCCGCAGCCTGCGGCTCGGCCAGCTCCTCTCCCGGCGGGGTTCGCGGGACCTGTCCGAAGAAAGAGTGGGCAGGTGAAGGGACGCGCGGCTGCAGCACGGGGGACTTTGATGCTCCAGCCCCACGCGCCCGCCGGCGCGGGGTGTCCCTCCTGAGCCCAGAGCCGCCCCCACCGATGCCGGCCAGCTTGGCCCCGCATCCACCTGCCACGCGGCCGCCTTCTCTGCTCCCTCCGGAAGCCCCCTGCCCTCCCCTCCTTTGCTGCTCGCCCGGCAGGCCACGCTGGGGCAGGGGGCTGCGCATGGGCCGGCGTTCTCCGGAGGCTGGGAGAGTTGACCCCCGAGTCCGCGCTTCGAGGGCTCCCCGGGTCTCGCCCACGCGCATCTCGGAGGAGAGAGCCGCCTGCCTTCCCTCTCTCCTGGGTCCTGCGCGCCGCATTCTCCAAGCCCCCAGCCTACCACGACTCTCTCAGGCTCGGCGTCCCCACGACAGCACCCACCTTCGGCGGCGCTCCGGGCTTGGCTTCGGAGGGCCGGAGTGAGAGCAGTGTGAGCAGCAGGGCGCAGGCCAGCAGCTGGGAGAGATGCATGGTGCCGCTGGGGTCTAGGGGCGCAGACGGGCGGCAGCGAGGGCGCGCGGGTCGGCGGGCAGACCAGCAGGCTGGTGCGGAGCAAGCTGGCTGGGCTGCAGGGCGAGCAGGCTCCCAGTGCTGCGCGGCGCCGGCTGGGTGCGCTCTGAGCCCGTGACTCCCCTCGCGCCTTTATAATCCAACCTGCCGCTGATGTCATCCTCCCGCCCACCGGGCTGCCCGGGCCAATGACACCACGCACGCGGCCGCGCCGAGGGCCGGGAGGGGGCCGCGGGGGCTCCCCTCCCTTATCCCACCCCGGAGGGATCCCGCGGTTCTGCCGGCTCGCTCCAGGCTGCACTTGGAGCTGCAGAGCGGCGCGCACAGGGGAACTCCATTTGCAGCGAGCGCGCGCCCTGGCCTGATGAGCATCCGTGCGCCTGGTGCCCTGTGCACCCAGTGGGTCCTCAGCACACTCACTCTACCTAGAAGGGATCTATAGCTCTCTTTGCAGGTGCAAAGACAGGCTCAGAGGAATGAAATTACTTGCCCAAAGTCATACAGGCAGAAAGTTGGCGCTGCCCGAAATCCACGCAGCCCTGCTGGTCGCCAAACTCTTCCCTGGGCACCTGACAGCCGCGGGATGGGCATTGCAGCTCCGCCTCTCACCTGCTCTCCAGGGCGGGAGCGCAAACCACAGAGATGTCGTTAGGTTGGGGAGGTAGAGGATGGGGTTGGAGGACTGGGGTGGGAGGCACAGGGAGAGCGGGGTTCGCCTGGGCCGCGGCGGGGAGCGCAAGTCTTCCGCACTGGAGAGTGCAAGCGTGTCGCCAACCTGAGTGTTTGAGCGCGAGGCGGGAACGAGGGGACTGCGAGCGCGGAACCAAGATATTCATGTTCATGCGTGTGCTCGGCGGCATCGTGTGCTCGCCAGTTATGGCTCTAGGTTCACGTTCAGCCGGTTTCGGCTACACAGAACGTCCCCGGGTCTGACTCCGCTGGTGAACTCGGTCTGTGGGAACAATGCGCACCTGACCTTGCCTGCACCCACGCGAGGATCCGCTGCTGGGAGAAGCCCGCTCCAGTATCCTGTGCACTTTCACAGGCTGGGGAGGGAGCTTCCTAACCAGCGGCCCGGTCCAGCCTCTGCCAGCCGTGACAGGTGGTCAACTTCCCACTGTTGACTGTAGAAAAGTCCTCGTGGCTCTTGGGACACGGCCACATATCCCTACCACTCACAAACTTGCTCTTCTTGCACTGGGCTTCTTGGTCCCTTGGGCACTAAGGAGTGTGGTGGGCACTTGGGCACTGCAGTGTGGGCCGCAGAGGCGGAGAGCCCAGATCCCCCAAATTGAGTGAGGTGCACGAATCTATGACTGGCTGCTGCCGAGCAGGACGCAGGCTGGAGAGAGAACAAATATTGCCACAGGAGTGCAGTGGCTGTCCCCAGGCGTGAAGAGGATTCTGCGGAGACAGTAGCCCAGACGAGCTTTTCCAGGGAGAGGAAGCTGTGCCTGAGGCAGGAAGGCAGCTGGAGTGAAGAGGGGTTTTGAGCACCAGGTTCCTCCAAACCTCCCTCTTCCCTCCGTGGTAGTGAGCCTGGTCCCAGAGCTGCTAAGGCAGCAGCATCGTGGTCTGCTCTGTAGGCCCTTTGCTCAGGCTACCCCTTCCCACTCTCATGCCCTGAGGCACAACATTGGAGCAACCACTCCACAGGTCCTTTTGCTTAGGAAACAGCTAACACCTGAGGTCTGAGTTTGGGGCAGCAAAGTTTCCTGATCTCCAGGAAGATCCAGACATCAACAGGGCACCTTTTGTGGGTTCTGGTGAGTTGACTCACCACCTCCACGCAGCCCCCCAATTCCTCTCTGGGCTAACACCCACAGAGTGGCACCACTCTTTCATTTGAGGAGAAAGGAAGAGAGGAACGAGAAGGCGGAATAGGGAGGGGTATCCAGGTGGGCTGTGAAAGTTCCCTCTGCTTTTTGCCTGCTGTGCAAAGAAGGTTGTTACTATTTGGAACTTCTCTGACACTTACTTTCTTTATGCCTGTTTAAAGAGCCAGGCAGAGCCACACAGATTGACTCCAGAGTCAAGCACTGGGCTGGTTTCCAGGGGCCAGCAGTACATCCTCTAAGGCCTTGTTAAGGGCATGTTGGAAGCTTCTGCTGTTCATGGCTGCTTCCTTCTGCCTGAATGTCCTTAGGCTGGTCCTTCCTGTCTTCTATGTTCCTGGATACATTCTCATCCAGATGATTGCCCAGTGACTATCTAGGTCTCCTCTCTGTTTGAGCTTTGAGGCTAAATTAGTAAAACTGACACCCCCAACCTACTGTGGCAGAGCCAATTCCCTGGACTCACCTTTCCCTCTTTGGAAGGGAAATCTGGTGAGCTGCCACTCCTGACCACTGGGCGGTGGTCATCTGCAGAGGGAGGCTTCCCCAGTGCAGGCTGTGGATCAGTTTCTACTTAGCTGGGGCCTGGGAGGTGGGGTGGGTAAGAGTCAGAGGCCCGGGCTGGAGGGACTGCCGGGAGGTGCGTCATCAGCACGTAACTGTCTTGGAGATGAAGATTTCCCCTCTCCCTTCGCTTTCCTTGCCTGGGGAACTGCAGAGGAGGCCCTCTCTTCCTCCTGAGCCTAGAGTTGGAACTCAGGCCCCTTCTTGCTGCTTTTCCCTCATGAAGTCTGCTGCTTCTGCCCCCAGGCCCCAGGGGCATGGCCTGGGAAAGTTGAGCTCACTGAGCAGCTGAATATGAGCTATTCAAATCATTTTATTGACTGCTCAATTTTCAATGTCCTCCTAATGGCAAAAGAGGGAGATAAGGTCCCAAGGCCCCAGTAATTCTGTAAGGAATCCTGTCATTTTCACTGATCTCGCTGATCTCCCGGTATCTCTGAGCATCCCTGAAGCCTGCAGGGTTCCATCCCAGCCAGGAAGAACCCCCCAGGAGAGACACATGAGCTTTGTAGGCTGAAAAGGACAATGACAGGGAAGGGGACAGCTCAGGCTGAGGCCACCCAAGGAGGGCTCCACCTCCAGCCTGGACTAGCAAGGTGGGCTTCCTGGAGAAGGAAAAGTCTGTGCTGAGCCAGGAAACACAGGAAGAGAAGGGAAGAGAAGAGGAAAACCTCGATAGAAAACCAGGCTAACAGTGGAATGTACTAGAGTCAGGCCTAGAGGGGTTCTGTTTGAGAAAAACAAAATGAGACACCTCACTAAAGGCAACGCAAAGGGCAGGGGAGGCCGGTGAGACTGCAGAACCCCACGTGCCCAGACCTAGGGAGGGGTGGAGTGCTTCAGGCAGGGGTGCCCAGAGGCAGGCTGGGGAGAGGCAATTCTGAGGTCGGTGGTGTTCTGGAGGCAGGGGGTGTGATGGAGAGAGGGGAACCTGCTGAGCTCTTGGGGGTGGGAAGGGCAAGTGAGCTTATTGGGGGTGCCTGAAGATGGGGCAAGGGAAAGGGGGTCAGCTAGGTGTGGGGGGAGTGGGAGGGCGCAGGAAGTGGGAGACAGAGCCAGCCTGAAACATGCAGAACCTTCAGTGTCAGAGGGTTGCATGGGTGAGTCCAGGGTGTCGGCTCTGCCACAGTAGGCTGGGGGTATGCAAGGCCTTCAGCATCGGAGAGATGCATGGATGGGACCGTTTTCTCCCTTCTGGTCCTCTGAAGGGCGGGACCTCATTCTGTGGGTCCCTCTTCACTCTTTCTCTCCTCCCAGAAGGACAAGGTGTGACTCTCACTCCTACTGGAAAGGGGCCCTTCCTTGGGACAGGTGATGTCTGGCCCGGAATCAGGACGTGATGGAAAATGAGAGTGGGCCCTGGTCAGGATGCCTGGTGGGAGAAAGGTGTGTGGAAGGGCTGCTGGGAGGCTGGGGAAGGAGCAGCTAAGACAGGACTGTCCAGCCTAGGTCCCCAGGAGGGAGGAACAGGAGCCCCGCGAAGCAGCGCCCCCTCCTGGCCCCAGGGCTGCAGGGGAGGGCGCTCAGGCACACTGGAGAGGAGGATTGCAGAGCCGCGCATCTGTTTCTCTGCAATTATTTATCCCAGGGCCTCCTTCCAGCTGTATAATTTCTCAGAGAAGACACTAAACAGGCAGTGAGCGGGTCTTGAGGCCAGGCAGGGAAATTGCTGCGGGACCCTGGCCAAGTCCTGTCTCTGCGTGGGGCCCTTAGTTTCATCACCTGTAATTAGAAAAACACCGTCTTTGCCTTCTAGACAGGGCAGAGTGAATCTGGGGCCTGATAAGAGGCTTCCAACCTCTCCCTGGCCAAACACAGCAGGAAGCAGCTGAGGCGGAAGAGAGATCTGAATGTCACTGCATGTATACTTGTACTTCTGGGTGGGAGGACCCCTGCAGTCTCCGAAATTCCCCAGGACTGTTTAGTGGTGCAGCCCCTCAGAGGACACAGAGGCTGGGCCATGGCCAGGTCTCCTTGAGCTTGGTACCTTCCTCCAGGAGTCCTGCACCCATGGTGCTGGACTGGAGTACCAGAGGAGCCAGAGGCCAAGGAAGCGTCATTCATCCTTCACGGGCCAGAGATTCCAGGAAAGCTTAACCTCGTTGTACCATGAGTCTTTGACCCCAAGACACCCCCATCTGATGAGCCAGCTGCCCTCCTTCCCTTTCCCAGGGGCCCTGCCAGCACCTGCTCCAGATGGCCTCCAACCCCACTGTCCTACGCAGTCCATGACGTCAGAGTTCATTCCTCCTTTCCCCTGCTTGCCAAAAAGAAAAGACAGGTCCTCCACAAATAGGCTCAGTTCCCTGGGGGAATCAACAGCTCTCCATCTGGCTGTCAACGGGCAGGTGAGTGGGGCAGGGACTGAGGCCTCAGCCCTGAGAAAGTGAGCAGGGTAGTGAGCAAGAGGGCCTCCCCAGCAGAAAAGAGCTCAGCACCCCAACCTCAGCTCAGAGCCTGCACCAGATGTTTGCAGAGCAAACGGATCTGCTGCCAAATTCTTGCCCTGGGGACAAGAGATTGTCTTGGCTAGACTCTGGTAAAATGTTGGTCATACGGAGCTTTTCCAAGCAGTGAGCCACTCTTTTCCTGCTCCGGGGGTCCCTGCAGTGAGCCCACCTTCTTGGTCTGTACCTGGAGGAGAATGTCTATTGTCTGGTCTTGAAGACCTTGTTTCGGATTTGAAAGTGGCCACAGTCTCCCAGGAGAAGGGGGCTTCTCCCTATGGATAGAAGGGACCCCTATGTATCTTACAGAAGCCCCCTAACTTGGCACCTTTCCAGAAGGGATCATAGAATGGACTTGCTAGGATCCAGGACCACCAGTCACCTCAAGGGAGCCATGTCTCTGGATTTTTCCAAGCCAGAAACTTCTCTGCAGACTTCTGCCCCGTGACTGTGTCATCACCCACTGCCTTCTGGTGAGCGGTCAATTTCTAAGATGTGAATGACCAGAAAACACTTGTAAGAAGTGGACCTGACCAAGCCAGATGCTGATGAGGGATAGAGGGAACAAACTTTTTGCAATCTGGGCTCCACAGGGATTGGAAAACACTTTTAAGCCCAAAGCCATAAATTGTTCGAAAAACCACCATTATGCTGGTGTGAATTGCCTCTGGGCCCAGTGTGTAACCTTACACAACAGACGTTTCCTGAGGATTGCCCAAGAAGGTCCCTGATGTCCAGTGTACACTTGGCAAGGAGAAGAAAGGTCGTTCTCCTGAAGTGATGGCCTGTTTTGCCTTGTGGGAGAAATAATTTACGAGATAAAGTCCCAGCTTAGAGTTGTGGAGGGTTCAGAACTTCCCAGGAAGCAGCTGATTAAGGATGTTGATGTCCACGGAGGTGGTAAGGGGTAGAGGCGAGTGTCCATGTGACGTGGGCACGTGTCCATCCATGGTTGCTGCTGCCCAGCATCACAGCCCACTGGAGAAGCCGAACCATCATGTGCTTGCTTTCTTGGGCACCCTTGCAACCGGTGCCTGGGTATGTGACCTGGATTGCCCCAATTCCATTGCACCAGCCCTGAGTTTCGAATTGGGTGCCATCATCTCAGAGAAGCCAGGTCTTCAGGGAATGCTCTGAATCATACTATAAGAGGAGTTCCTGGGCAGGGTGATGGTGGCAGTAGCACCCACCGTTCTGTGACAGAGTTGTCATTGATAAAGGCTGGCACATAAAGGCTGGCCCCAATGGCTGCACTGAGGTCCTCCCTCCACCTGTTCTGCGCTTGATAGTGGAAACTGACCCTGGGTGAGTTATTCCCAAGCCTTCCTGACTGCCCAATGTGATGGTGCAATCTTCACTCATTGCAACCTCTGCTTCCCAGCTTCAGGCGATTCTCCTGCCTCAGCCTCCCGAGCAGCTGGGATTACAGGCATGTGCCACCAAGCACAGCTAATTTTTGTATTTTTTGTAAAGATGGGGTTTTGCCATGTTGGCTAGGCTGGTCTCGAACTCCTGACCTCACGTGATCCACCCACCCACTTTGATCCCAAAGTGCTGGGATTACAGGAGTGTGCCACCACTGTGCTGGGCCTCCAGGGCTCTTTTAATGCGTTCCTTTTCACTTCCCTCAGCCAGAGTCGGCTTCTGTTGCTTACACATCAGCCGTAGGCATCTTCATGCCCTCGGTGCCCACTGCTTGGCCTCCCCCACACTCCGTTCTTGGAATAACCATTCTGCCAGAGCCCTACTGCCCTCACAGACAGCCCCTAATGTGAGAGTGAGGACATCTGGGGGTCGTTCTCCTGAAGTGATGGCCTGTTTTGCCTTGTGGGAGAAATAATTTACGAGATAAAGTCCCAGCTTAGAGTTGTGGAGGGTTCAGAACTTCCCAGGAAGCAGCTGATTAAGGATGTTGATGTCCACGGAGGTGGTAAGGGGTAGAGGCGAGTGTCCATGTGACGTGGGCACGTGTCCATCCATGGTTGCTGCTGCCCAGCATCACAGCCCACTGGAGAAGCCGAACCATCATGTGCTTGCTTTCTTGGGCACCCTTGCAACCGGTGCCTGGGTATGTGACTTGAGGCCAGGCAGGGAAATTGCTGCGGGACCCTGGCCAAGTCCTGTCTCTGCGTGGGGCCCTTAGTTTCATCACCTGTAATTAGAAAAACACCGTCTTTGCCTTCTAGACAGGGCAGAGTGAATCTGGGGCCTGATAAGAGGCTTCCAGCCTCTCCCTGGCCAAACACAGCAGGAAGCAGCTGAGGCGGAAGAGAGATCTGAATGTCACTGCATGTATACTTGTACTTCTGGGTGGGAGGACCCCTGCAGTCTCCGAAATTCCCCAGGACTGTTTAGTGGTGCAGCCCCTCAGAGGACACAGAGGCTGGGCCATGGCCAGGTCTCCTTGAGCTTGGTACCTTCCTCCAGGAGTCCTGCACCCATGGTGCTGGACTGGAGTACCAGAGGAGCCAGAGGCCAAGGAAGCGTCATTCATCCTTCACGGGCCAGAGATTCCAGGAAAGCTTAACCTCGTTGTACCATGAGTCTTTGACCCCAAGACACCCCCATCTGATGAGCCAGCTGCCCTCCTTCCCTTTCCCAGGGGCCCTGCCAGCACCTGCTCCAGATGGCCTCCAACCCCACTGTCCTACGCAGTCCATGACGTCAGAGTTCATTCCTCCTTTCCCCTGCTTGCCAAAAAGAAAAGACAGGTCCTCCACAAATAGGCTCAGTTCCCTGGGGGAATCAACAGCTCTCCATCTGGCTGTCAACGGGCAGGTGAGTGGGGCAGGGACTGAGGCCTCAGCCCTGAGAAAGTGAGCAGGGTAGTGAGCAAGAGGGCCTCCCCAGCAGAAAAGAGCTCAGCACCCCAACCTCAGCTCAGAGCCTGCACCAGATGTTTGCAGAGCAAACGGATCTGCTGCCAAATTCTTGCCCTGGGGACAAGAGATTGTCTTGGCTAGACTCTGGTAAAATGTTGGTCATACGGAGCTTTTCCAAGCAGTGAGCCACTCTTTTCCTGCTCCGGGGGTCCCTGCAGTGAGCCCACCTTCTTGGTCTGTACCTGGAGGAGAATGTCTATTGTCTGGTCTTGAAGACCTTGTTTCGGATTTGAAAGTGGCCACAGTCTCCCAGGAGAAGGGGGCTTCTCCCTATGGATAGAAGGGACCCCTATGTATCTTACAGAAGCCCCCTAACTTGGCACCTTTCCAGAAGGGATCATAGAATGGACTTGCTAGGATCCAGGACCACCAGTCACCTCAAGGGAGCCATGTCTCTGGATTTTTCCAAGCCAGAAACTTCTCTGCAGACTTCTGCCCCGTGACTGTGTCATCACCCACTGCCTTCTGGTGAGCGGTCAATTTCTAAGATGTGAATGACCAGAAAACACTTGTAAGAAGTGGACCTGACCAAGCCAGATGCTGATGAGGGATAGAGGGAACAAACTTTTTGCAATCTGGGCTCCACAGGGATTGGAAAACACTTTTAAGCCCAAAGCCATAAATTGTTCGAAAAACCACCATTATGCTGGTGTGAATTGCCTCTGGGCCCAGTGTGTAACCTTACACAACAGACGTTTCCTGAGGATTGCCCAAGAAGGTCCCTGATGTCCAGTGTACACTTGGCAAGGAGAAGAAAGGTCGTTCTCCTGAAGTGATGGCCTGTTTTGCCTTGTGGGAGAAATAATTTACGAGATAAAGTCCCAGCTTAGAGTTGTGGAGGGTTCAGAACTTCCCAGGAAGCAGCTGATTAAGGATGTTGATGTCCACGGAGGTGGTAAGGGGTAGAGGCGAGTGTCCATGTGACGTGGGCACGTGTCCATCCATGGTTGCTGCTGCCCAGCATCACAGCCCACTGGAGAAGCCGAACCATCATGTGCTTGCTTTCTTGGGCACCCTTGCAACCGGTGCCTGGGTATGTGACCTGGATTGCCCCAATTCCATTGCACCAGCCCTGAGTTTCGAATTGGGTGCCATCATCTCAGAGAAGCCAGGTCTTCAGGGAATGCTCTGAATCATACTATAAGAGGAGTTCCTGGGCAGGGTGATGGTGGCAGTAGCACCCACCGTTCTGTGACAGAGTTGTCATTGATAAAGGCTGGCACATAAAGGCTGGCCCCAATGGCTGCACTGAGGTCCTCCCTCCACCTGTTCTGCGCTTGATAGTGGAAACTGACCCTGGGTGAGTTATTCCCAAGCCTTCCTGACTGCCCAATGTGATGGTGCAATCTTCACTCATTGCAACCTCTGCTTCCCAGCTTCAGGCGATTCTCCTGCCTCAGCCTCCCGAGCAGCTGGGATTACAGGCTTGTGCCATCATGCACAGCTAATTTTTGTATTTTTTGTAAAGATGGGGTTTTGCCATGTTGGCTAGGCTGGTCTCGAACTCCTGACCTCACGTGATCCACCCACCCACTTTGATCCCAAAGTGCTGGGATTACAGGAGTGTGCCACCACTGTGCTGGGCCTCCAGGGCTCTTTTAATGCGTTCCTTTTCACTTCCCTCAGCCAGAGTCGGCTTCTGTTGCTTACACATCAGCCGTAGGCATCTTCATGCCCTCGGTGCCCACTGCTTGGCCTCCCCCACACTCCGTTCTTGGAATAACCATTCTGCCAGAGCCCTACTGCCCTCACAGACAGCCCCTAATGTGAGAGTGAGGACATCTGGGGGTGTTCTTGCCTTCCTCCCTCAGGGATGGATAGAAGGGCAAAGGGGATAACGTGGAGAGGCAAAATTAGGAGTCCCTGATTGTTCCCCTATGGAAATAGCAAAGCAAATCCTCAGGGCAGTGTTCAAGGACTGGGCCCAGGTTGACTGCTAGCACGGCTGTCTTTAAAAACCATATTCAAAATCATTTGATGGAGATGATTCTAATGATCACACTGCCTCTAAAGAATGAGTTACTGACCACAGCTTGCAGCCTGAAGGGGGAGCGTTCACGTAGATAAAATGAATGAGACATAAGCTCATATGCATTACTAAATCAAGAAAATATTTCTAACTTCAGCACCTTCTTACCCATTAGATCTAAATGTGTTCCTCAAACAGAACAGGCATCACTGAGCTCGCAGACACGGGGTGGCGAGTGAGGTGTTACAAGAAAATCCGGAAAGCTGGGGGGTGGCTGAGCCAGGGAGGGCGGGGGAAGGCCTGGAGTCTGCAGGGTGGGAGACAGGGCATCTGGCTTCAGAGGACAGAGCCCAGACGGTGGAGCCCTGTTCCTTCTTGTGACCCGAGGAAACTTTGCAGGGTCGGAGAAGTTGTGTCAGACTCTGGGCAGCCTGTCCCCAGACTCCAGATTCTAGACCCTGCCTGGACCCCAGGCATGCCACCTTCTCTCTGTCCCCTTGAGTTCCCTGGGCAGCAGAGCAGCGGGCAGATGGGGGGCCTGGGTTGCTCCCCGAGAACCTCCCAAAAGGTGAGGTTGCTGGAGGAGTGTGTGACCCTCAGGAGTGCTTCTGGCAGAAGGGCCTGGCCAGGACCTGAAGGGAAGTGAGAGAGCCCGGGAATTTTTTCCAGGGTGCGCCCACTCTGCTGAGCCCTGAGGCTTGCCCTCCCTGGGACTGTGCCCGTCGCTCCCACAGGCTGCTCCCCTGGCTCAGCACAGGCAGCCGGGATCCAGCCGTGGAGTCCCTCAGCTCCTGAGCATGTTGTTGTCACAGCCCTAATGGTATCAAAGCTTCCTTCTCTCCCTCCACCAGCTTTTCCAGGGAACCCCTGTGTCCACCTCAGTAGCCCCAGCTCCCAGCCTACTGCCTGCTAAATTGATAGGTGCCCAGTAAATGCACAGTGACTGACTCCCAGCACTGCACCGGGCCTCAGGCACAGCAGGGACAGGCCGCCTCTGCCCTCAGACAGAAGGTGCTGGCAAAGTGACCAGCCACCCCATTTTGCAGACGGGGCTGTGGAGGAGGCCCCCGCTGGCTTCATGGTCTGCCCTCAGCCACACAGGCTCAGCAGGCTGCTGCAGCCACATGAGTGAGTGGGCTGAAATCCAGCGAGCCACGGGGACCGGGCTGGGCAGCGAGCAACCCTGCTTCCCTGAGAGCACGTGTGCCGAGAGGAGCGGCTGTCTCCACCCCGCGCGCAGTGGGCTCCCGCAGGAATGTGGTGTGTGGCTTGGCAGACAAACGGACACAGCTCCTCCACCACCTGTGGCCTTTTTCAGGGTCGGGGGCGGTTTAGAGCCCTGGGGCCTCTGTCATATCTGTTAGTGGCCATTTCTCTGGGTCCTCACTGTCCCTTTTCCCATTCTTTCCCTTTAAGTTCTGGGAAGTCAGGAAAGGACAAGGCCAGATTGATTGGGAATGTTGTGGCTGGAAGGTTTAGAAAGGCAAGAGCCCCAGTTTCAGAACACCAGCACTCTCCGTGGCCAGTGTGCAGTGGTCTGAGGCCAGAGCGTAGGAAGTGGGAGGGGTAGGGTTTTGAGGCCTAGACGAGGACCACCACCCACAGAAACAGAGCAGGGCCAGGCGGACCTTCTCTCTCCAGTTGCCTGTGAGATCAGGACTGCTGGGACTCACCTGGGACTCCATTGCTGCAGGACCTGGCACACAATGGAGGCCCTCTTTTGTGAGACTGAATGAATGAACCAGCTCCGACCTTCTGGGAGAAACCTCACCCCATACCAGCCACCCAGGGTCCCTGAGGGCAGGGCCTCTATTTCT
>NW_012102143.1:323937-326534 GCF_000951045.1 Mandrillus leucophaeus
TTCCTTCTTGTGACCCGAGGAAACTTTGCAGGGTCGGAGAAGTTGTGTCAGACTCTGGGCAGCCTGTCCCCAGACTCCAGATTCTAGACCCTGCCTGGACCCCAGGCATGCCACCTTCTCTCTGTCCCCTTGAGTTCCCTGGGCAGCAGAGCAGCGGGCAGATGGGGGGCCTGGGTTGCTCCCCGAGAACCTCCCAAAAGGTGAGGTTGCTGGAGGAGTGTGTGACCCTCAGGAGTGCTTCTGGCAGAAGGGCCTGGCCAGGACCTGAAGGGAAGTGAGAGAGCCCGGGAATTTTTTCCAGGGTGCGCCCACTCTGCTGAGCCCTGAGGCTTGCCCTCCCTGGGACTGTGCCCGTCGCTCCCACAGGCTGCTCCCCTGGCTCAGCACAGGCAGCCGGGATCCAGCCGTGGAGTCCCTCAGCTCCTGAGCATGTTGTTGTCACAGCCCTAATGGTATCAAAGCTTCCTTCTCTCCCTCCACCAGCTTTTCCAGGGAACCCCTGTGTCCACCTCAGTAGCCCCAGCTCCCAGCCTACTGCCTGCTAAATTGATAGGTGCCCAGTAAATGCACAGTGACTGACTCCCAGCACTGCACCGGGCCTCAGGCACAGCAGGGACAGGCCGCCTCTGCCCTCAGACAGAAGGTGCTGGCAAAGTGACCAGCCACCCCATTTTGCAGACGGGGCTGTGGAGGAGGCCCCCGCTGGCTTCATGGTCTGCCCTCAGCCACACAGGCTCAGCAGGCTGCTGCAGCCACATGAGTGAGTGGGCTGAAATCCAGCGAGCCACGGGGACCGGGCTGGGCAGCGAGCAACCCTGCTTCCCTGAGAGCACGTGTGCCGAGAGGAGCGGCTGTCTCCACCCCGCGCGCAGTGGGCTCCCGCAGGAATGTGGTGTGTGGCTTGGCAGACAAACGGACACAGCTCCTCCACCACCTGTGGCCTTTTTCAGGGTCGGGGGCGGTTTAGAGCCCTGGGGCCTCTGTCATATCTGTTAGTGGCCATTTCTCTGGGTCCTCACTGTCCCTTTTCCCATTCTTTCCCTTTAAGTTCTGGGAAGTCAGGAAAGGACAAGGCCAGATTGATTGGGAATGTTGTGGCTGGAAGGTTTAGAAAGGCAAGAGCCCCAGTTTCAGAACACCAGCACTCTCCGTGGCCAGTGTGCAGTGGTCTGAGGCCAGAGCGTAGGAAGTGGGAGGGGTAGGGTTTTGAGGCCTAGACGAGGACCACCACCCACAGAAACAGAGCAGGGCCAGGCGGACCTTCTCTCTCCAGTTGCCTGTGAGATCAGGACTGCTGGGACTCACCTGGGACTCCATTGCTGCAGGACCTGGCACACAATGGAGGCCCTCTTTTGTGAGACTGAATGAATGAACCAGCTCCGACCTTCTGGGAGAAACCTCACCCCATACCAGCCACCCAGGGTCCCTGAGGGCAGGGCCTCTATTTCTCCCCCCTCTCCCGTGCTCAATGACTCCTCTGGTTGACACCCACCTGGGAGATGGCCTCTGGGCTCAGGGTTGCTGCAGATTCTGGGACTGACACAGGAGAGACAGAAACAAGACAGCGGTTCAGCCTGGGCAGGGCCTGGAGGCCGGGCAGGGTCCACCTGGTCACAGACTAAGGCCAGGCCATCACTAGGGGGCAGGGCTGGAGTGAGAGAACTGGCTCAGCCCCCCAGGACAGAGGCTAAGCTCACACAAAGCTCTCTGTTCTGCCTGCAACCGCAGAGTGGGAATCAGGGCAGCCCTGTGTCTCCTGGGGGCACAGAACAGGGGCTGGGGGTTGGGAAGGGAGCTGCCCCTGGCGGTTATCTGACCCCAGGAGGACTTGCCCAGCAGCAATGAGCTCATGGGCACTGGAGCAGAGCTGGGCATTGACAGGAAAGGAACCGCATATGTTTGCTGGAGATCTGGAGGTGTGGGCCTTTCACATGAGCTCATGTGATAAGATGCTCCCAGGCCTCACCAGGCCAGGGGCCCACAGGCAGCTGCTTCTGTAGGAGGAGCCCCATCTGCTGGCCCCCCTGCTGGCCTCTGCCCCGCACACACCTTCTCTTGCTTTCTTGGAAACTGCAGGCTGAGCTCAAGGAAGATGACCTGGCGATGCTGAACTTATTTGGGTGGAATGATGAATGGCCTCTTAAAAATCAATGCTTCTTAGAAATTTGGTATAGAATATTTATCCAGTGTTACAGTGCAACATAAACAGAAAAGTCAAACTAACAGCAAAATACGCACAGCTCCACCGATATCACATGGCTTGCCTACTACTTTCCTGGTTTTCAGATCCTCCAGGCAACTTTTGTGTCTAGTTGGATTGGAAGTGCACATAGTATCTTGTGATCAACTTTTTCATGTAATATGATTTGATAAAACCTTTTCCATGAACCTGCATAGTCTGCAGTATAATGGTTCACAGTCAGGATTTGGGCCGTTTTTAGTGTCATGTGCTTACAAATATCGCAGGTAAAAACATCTCTATATAAACAGAGTTTTTCTCCTTCCCTTCTTTCTTTTCTTTCTTTTCTTTTCTTTCTTTCTTTCTTTCTTTCTTTCTTTCTTTCTTTCTTTCTTTCTTTCTTTCTTTCTTTCTTTCT
>NW_012102143.1:326819-329454 GCF_000951045.1 Mandrillus leucophaeus
CTCTCTTCCTTCCTTCCTTCCTTTTTTCCTTCCTTCCTTCCCTCCCTCCCTTCCTTCCTTCCTTCCCTCCCTTGCTTCCTTTTTTCCTTCCTTCCTTCCTTCCTTCCTTCCTTCCTTCCTTCCTTCCTTCCTTCCTTCCTTCGTCTCTTTCTTTCTAATTGCTGGTTGAAAGGGTTTGATAGCATGAGCACTCTTTGTGGTTTGGTTGAATTTTGTCAGCCCTGTGCCAATGGACATGACCTGGTATATGGGCTTTCTTAAGTATTTTTATCAGAGTGTTAGATATATTGATATTATTATTTTCATGTTTACTATGAAATGGCCTTTCACTGTATTGCTTTTCTATGCTCATGTACAGATGTTTACACATTTTTGAGATGTTTTGAGTGCTCATAGCCTCCTGTACTTTTCTTTGACTACATGCTTGTGTGGTCGCCTGGCTCAGGCCATTTCTCCCAGGGGCCATTTGTTCCTGGAGAGCAGGGATCTTGTTTGTTTTGCTCTCTGCTGCCCCAGCACCCAGCCTGGATGAGTCCACTATAGAGGCTGAAAGTGGGGACCACATAGTGGCTTTGATTCTTGCGAACTGGGTATTTTCACCTACATTGCATAGACAGGAGACTAAGTTCAGAAATGTTAAGTACTTGAGTAAGCACCATGGCTGGGACTGAAACTCAGAAGTCTGTCTGCCCTGAAACCCACACTTTGTCCTGACACAAATGTCTCCGTAGATAGGGGCAGCATATGCTTTTATATTCTTCTGTTGTGGTTTTAAAAAATGGTTGTGTGAGTGTATGCGTGTGTGTATTTAACTTTAAACTGTCTGGAATGTTCTGTGGTAAATGGTGAGTAAAGACCTGTTACTCACATGTCACTATCATCCATTTCCCGTATGATGTAGTGATAATTGTTTCTTTCATCATTTTCTTTTCACTCGATTCATGATAAATATTCAACTCAGATAAATATGTTCTGTTCTTCCGTAAAGTTTTGAGAGCTACTGCATATGTTCTATAGACTGGTAGGCATTTCCCCTGGTTTTGCCTTAAAATAAGAAAATTTCCCAAGCAGCTGATTTCTTATATAAATGTTATTTTTACTTTATAAACTTTTATAAAAGTAATTTTAACTTTAATTGGTTGCATTTCATTTTCATTAAACCTTCTTTCTTTTCTTTTTCTTTTTTTTTTTGAGATGGGGTCTCGTTCTGTTGCCCATGCTGGAGTGCAGTGGCTCGATCTTGGCTGACTGCAACCTCCACTTCCCAGTGATCAGCTCGCCTCGGCATCCCAAAATGCTGGGATTACAGGTATGAGCCAACGCGCCCGGCCTCATTAAACTCTTATTATGGGTTTTTAACTTTATTGTATTGTGATCAGATAATATAACTTCTACAGGTTGAATCCCAAATGTTTTGGGCCAGAAATGTTTTAATTTTGGATTTTTTTGGATTTTGGAATATTTGCATTATACACTTACTAGCTGAGCATTCCTAATCCAAAACTCTGAAATTCAGCATGCTCCAATAAGCATTTCCTTTGAGCATCATGTTGGTGCTCAGAAAATTCTGGATTTTATGCATTTTGGATTTCCAACTTTGGGATTAGGCATATTCAAACTGTAATATGTGTAAGATTTGAACTTTCTTGAGATTTTCTTTTTCTTTTTTTTTAAGACAGGGTCTTACTCTGCCACCCAGGCTGAAATGCAGTGGTATGATCACGGCTCACCATAGCCTCGATCTCCTGGGCTCAAGTCCTCCCAGCTCAGCCTCCCAAGTAGTTGGGACTATACATGTGCACCATTACACCCAGCTAATTTTTTTAAAAATTTACTTTTTGTTTTTGTTTTTGTTTTTGAGATGGAGTCTTGCTCTGTGGCCCAGGCTGCAGTGCAGTGGCGTGATCTCGACTCATTGCAATCTCCACCTCCCGGGTTCAAGTGATTCTCCTGCCTCAGCCTCCTGAGTAGCTGGGACTACAGGCGCGTGCCAATACACCGGACTAATTTTTTGTATTTTTAGTAGAGACGGGGTTTTGCCATGTTAGTCAGGATGGTCTCGATCTCCTGACTTCATGATCTGCCTGACTTGGCCTCCCAAAGTGCTGGAATTACAGGCGTGAGCCACCACGCCTGGCCTTAATTAAATTTTTTGTAGAGACAAGGATCTCACTCTGTTGCCCAAGCTGGTTTTGAACTCCTGGGCTCAAGCAATCCTTCTGTCTCGGCTTCCTGAAGTGTTAGGATTACAGGCTAACCATGAGCCACCATGCCTGGCCAGATTTTCTTCTGTGCCTGAATATTTGTTGTTTTTATAAATATCTCATGTGCATTAAAAATATGACTATTATGTGTAGGGCACAAAATTTAATATATACAACTTTCTTAACCATTTTCTGTATACTTATTTTTCAGCAATTAATTTGTAAAGGCTAATAGAACTGGATAAAACCCCCATATATTTGGTAACTGACTATTTCAATACTTGTCTGGACGTTATTATTGCTTTCTCCTGTGCAGCACCAACTTCATTTGGGAACTCTCCCTCCACTGTAACCCTGTTTTACTGTGGCCTACCAATCTCAATAACCCATCTCTTTTATTATAGACGCAAGCACATGACCCAGATCCGGCC
>NW_012102143.1:329504-331854 GCF_000951045.1 Mandrillus leucophaeus
TTCTGGATTTTATGCATTTTGGATTTCCAACTTTGGGATTAGGCATATTCAAACTGTAATATGTGTAAGATTTGAACTTTCTTGAGATTTTCTTTTTCTTTTTTTTTAAGACAGGGTCTTACTCTGCCACCCAGGCTGAAATGCAGTGGTATGATCACGGCTCACCATAGCCTCGATCTCCTGGGCTCAAGTCCTCCCAGCTCAGCCTCCCAAGTAGTTGGGACTATACATGTGCACCATTACACCCAGCTAATTTTTTTAAAAATTTACTTTTTGTTTTTGTTTTTGTTTTTGAGATGGAGTCTTGCTCTGTGGCCCAGGCTGCAGTGCAGTGGCGTGATCTCGACTCATTGCAATCTCCACCTCCCGGGTTCAAGTGATTCTCCTGCCTCAGCCTCCTGAGTAGCTGGGACTACAGGCGCGTGCCAATACACCGGACTAATTTTTTGTATTTTTAGTAGAGACGGGGTTTTGCCATGTTAGTCAGGATGGTCTCGATCTCCTGACTTCATGATCTGCCTGACTTGGCCTCCCAAAGTGCTGGAATTACAGGCGTGAGCCACCACGCCTGGCCTTAATTAAATTTTTTGTAGAGACAAGGATCTCACTCTGTTGCCCAAGCTGGTTTTGAACTCCTGGGCTCAAGCAATCCTTCTGTCTCGGCTTCCTGAAGTGTTAGGATTACAGGCTAACCATGAGCCACCATGCCTGGCCAGATTTTCTTCTGTGCCTGAATATTTGTTGTTTTTATAAATATCTCATGTGCATTAAAAATATGACTATTATGTGTAGGGCACAAAATTTAATATATACAACTTTCTTAACCATTTTCTGTATACTTATTTTTCAGCAATTAATTTGTAAAGGCTAATAGAACTGGATAAAACCCCCATATATTTGGTAACTGACTATTTCAATACTTGTCTGGACGTTATTATTGCTTTCTCCTGTGCAGCACCAACTTCATTTGGGAACTCTCCCTCCACTGTAACCCTGTTTTACTGTGGCCTACCAATCTCAATAACCCATCTCTTTTATTATAGACGCAAGCACATGACCCAGATCCGGCCGGACCCAAGCCCCCAATAGGTCAATGACAGAAAGGTAACTCCAGCTATAAGGAACTTTATTGGTTGCATAACCAGGAAGTCCAGGGCAGGGGGCTATTCGCTGGCTCAGAGGCCACCAGATTCAGTGACTCAAGTGATGTTGAGCCTCTCCCTTTCTCCTGGTAACTTCTCTGTCTCCATGTGATGGCCTTACTGTCTCCTACGACACAGGTTCTTCCTCTGTGTGGTAGGGGATGCAGGCAGGGAGAGTGATGCCCTCAGATGTCTTCCTCTGATGTCTAGACAGAATCGTATGGAAGGACCAACTGGTGTTGGCATTGTTTGACTTGTTTGACTTGGCCAGTCACTGTGGCCAGGGAGATGGTTTTTCATAGATTGGCCAGATTTAGCTCAAGCACCCATCTGTGGCGCCCCAGAGGCGAAATATGGAGATTGCTTGCCCCAGCAGAACCCTGGAGAATGAAGAAGGGATGAGTCTCTAAAGGAAAATGGATTACTGTTAACGAAAGGATCAGAGAAAAGGGTGTTAGGAAGGGAAGAACAGGTGTCTACAATGGGCTGCACCCCCTGGCTATACGATTGGTTCAGGGATGGGCATGTGACCCAAGCCAGCCAATTAAAGAACTTCCAGGGATTTGTTTTCTCTCCGTGGAGCTGGCAAGCCTGAAATCTCTTTCCTGTAATGCTAGGTGGTTGGCCTGGAGCTGCCTATGGGCATATTCAGTCTCTGAGTTCAGTCACACTCCTGTTGTGTCAATTTTTTGAGCCAAGGACCACTCTGTTCCCTTTGTGCTTAAGCAGATTGGAATTGGGTTTCTGTTGCTTGCAACCAGAGACCTGCCCAATGCAGTACTATTAGGCCTTCCTTCCACAGTTTATACTTAATAATATAAAGTGACTTTCTGTGTCCTGTGTAACCTGCCCTAGATCATAATTTATTAAGTGGCTGAGTCAGATTAAACCCAGGTGGGCTGAACCTAGGGCAGCACTTTGGGATAGCTGATCATTTCACAGAAAGCAATTTGGTCTCCTCACCAGGGGATGGTGGGGGATGACTTCTGAGGTTCCAGTCTACCATGCAGGCCTCAAGCATTGTAACTAGATTTTTTAAAATATGAAAGGTTTTACTTTATTTTATTCTAATTAAAAAACTAAAAATCACTTTTTTTCCTATTATGTAACTTGGGCTGCATTACCAAGTTCATGTGAAGATTTCTCATGTTAAGATAAGGTTGAGCAGAAAATTCTTAAAAATCTGTTTTCTTGACCATTTCCTGAAT
>NW_012102143.1:332574-338418 GCF_000951045.1 Mandrillus leucophaeus
ACAACAGATAATGTAAATGATACAACTGAATGTGAAGGAGAATACCTCCAGGCCCCTCACCATGAAACAGTTGTTCATATTTTGGTCAATATCCTTCCAG
Organism: Mandrillus leucophaeus; assembly: GCF_000951045.1. NCBI lineage: Eukaryota > Metazoa > Chordata > Mammalia > Primates > Cercopithecidae > Mandrillus > Mandrillus leucophaeus. The sequence continues at coordinate 332,675 of NW_012102143.1, forward strand.
AAATTTTTCTAGGTATATAAAATACATAAAGGTGCATTTATTTTAATAATACTATTCAATTGGATTCTAATATGGTTTTGTAGCCTTTTTTTCTACTTACCCTCACCTCTGGAGCATTTCTTTGTGGCCCATACAATTGTAAGCACTTTACCTGAATTATTCATGGAATCCTCCCATCCGCTCCATTCCACATGACTATATCTAGGGTTCTGTCATCATTTTCCATGGCATTCTGTTGAATGGAGGTCTCGTAATTTATTTAAATAGTCACTTCCCTATTGATGAACTTGTAGGTTGTTTCCACATTTTTACTAAAATATAACAAACTGACCACAGATGGATGTGAATATCTTAGATCTTGTGCTATACTGTGATTACTTTAATGGGATCAGACAAGCCAACCCCATCCTGGTCCCGCACGACCCGGTTTTTCCACTGTCAGATAATGTCCTGGGGCAGGAAGAATAGGGTGGATGGGGCCTTTGATGAGGATGGCAGAAAAGGATCCTCTCTCTGGAGCTGAGGGTTGGGTCAATTGGGCCTGGCTTTGCCATAACAGGGGCACTGGGGCAGTTCCAGAGGCAGCAGTGAGCTGTCCCTGGTCACCAGGAAGCAGGTGCTTCCCTGTGAGCCGGCTGAGCTGGGTCTGGGCATGCGCAGTGACGTTGCTGCCTGTGCTGTGCTTCCCTGTGGTCTCAGACACCCATGAGAGCCTGGCCTTTGCTCTGCTGGTGGATTGAGAGGAGGGGCCAGTGCCAAGCTCTGAATGGAGTAGCCAAGGGAGCTTTAATCAAGGTGACAAATGGTCGTATGCATCTAAACTCTCTTCACGAAATGATGACGAATACTCAAGGACTTCCAGTGGACAGGTGATAGGGAGCCCTGTCGCACACAGGGGTCCATACTTGCATCACGGTATGGGTTTGCTCAGCAACACTAAGGCAAAAGAAATGTCACCTTTAAAACTTTTTCCAAACCAGATTAAATATGGCTCAGCCTTCAGCTGTCCTAATGATAGAATAGTCAATTTCATCATTTTGGGGAGCTACTTCTCTATCTTAGGATTCTCCAAGAGTCTTGGTGGGGAGAAGCGTTGGAGTCAGCATTGTGGCAACTCAGAGGGTTTTACTGGGGGAGTTTCTTGACAGCACTATTCACATGATATGAAAACTAATAGGGGACTGTGGCACAGAGCTGAGAGCATGATCGCGGAGCCTCCCGACCGGACCTTTATCCACTGAAAGTAATCCCTCATGGAACCACGACCATGCAGCACAGAGAATAAAGAGAGAGAATGTGGGGGCTGAAGAGAGGTGTGAACAACAACCAGCACTGGTGTTTCTCTTTACCCTGGTCTAGGGAATCCGCTTCTCACGGGGAGGAGCCTATTCCCGTCTTGTGATCGCGGCTCCATGGGCAAGCGCTGGGTGCTGGGCCAAGTATGAATTAGGAAGGCTGTGCTGTCCTGAGTTCCTGATGCTTTCCCAGGACACCTGGAAATGGCGGGAGGCTGCCTCTCTTCCCCTGTCACCTAAGGGACCACCGAGGGAGGGGCTGGTCTCCACGACGGCAGCAGAGGCAGCGGAGAGCAGCACCAGAGCCGTAGGGACTGTTTCTGAGCCTCCCGGGGAGATTTCACTGTGGTTGGACCGGCAGCGGCACTGCAGCCAGCAGAGCTATGGGCTGAGGCCACCTCAGACATTGGGGCTGCAGGGCTGGAGGTACCAAAGCCAGCCATAAGTGCATGGAGGCTCACAGCGAAAATTCACTTTATCTGGTTGTGTGCTTGAGTTTCACAAGAAACTTTCTTCATAAGAAAATTCGGGTTTCCCTCAAGATTTTTATTGCAAGTCAATGCCTTAGACAAGTTTATATCTCTGGAAAAGATAAAGTCACTTGAAAGATGGAAATATTTAGTCAACAAAGAACCAACTCTTCCAAATTTGTTGAATCTAGTTCAATAAATTGTTTCAGATCCCATATTAAAGGTCAGCATGAAAATAAACTTCAGTGTCATGATTTTGTAAGGATCAGTAAATACAATGGATTGAGGGTTAAAATAAATTAACTTAAATACACACACACACATTTCACCTGTTTTGAAACAAAGTAAATTTATTTTGTGATGGCTTTTTGAGGTATAATTCACATACCACACGATTCACCCACTTAAAATGCAGAATTCAAAGGTGTTTAGTTTAGCCACAGAGTTGGGCTACCATCACCATAATCAATTTTAGAACATTTTCATCACCCTGAAAAGGAACCCTGTACCCCTTAACCATCAACCTCCAATCCCCCCCTACCAGGCCTTGGTAACACCAATCTACTTTCTGTGTCAATAGATTTGCTTTTTCTGGGCCTTTTAGATACATGGAATCATACAGTAGATGTGGCCTTATGTGTCTGGCTTCTTTCACTTAGCACAATGTTTTCAAGAGTTCTCCATGTTGTAGCATGGATCAGTCATTTGTTTCTTTTTATGGCCAGATAATATTCCACTGTATTAATAACACCACGTTTTATTTATCTTTTCAGTAGTTGATGGACATTTGGGTTGTTTCTCCTTTTTGACTGTTATGAATAATGCTGCTATGAGCAGGTATGTACTTTTTTTTTTTTTTTTTTTTTTGAGACGGAGTCTCGCTCTGTCGCCCAGGCTGGAGTGCGGTGGCGTGATCTTGTCTCACTGCAAGCTCTGCCTCCCAGGTTCATGCCATTCTCCTGCCTCAGCCTCCCGAGTAGCTGGGACTACAGGCACCCACCACCACGCCCGGCTAATTTTTGTATTTTTAGTAGAGACGGGGTTTCACCATGTTGGCCAGGATGGTCTCAATCTCCTGACCTTGTGATCCACCTGTCTCGGCCTCCCAAAGTGCTGGAATTACAGACGTGAGCCACTGCCCCCGGCTGGTATGTAAACATTTTTGTATGGGTGGATATATGTTTTTATTTTATTTTATTTTATTATTTTTTGAGACATATCACTTTGATGCCAGGCTGGAGTGCAGTGTCATGATTTCAGTTCACTGCAACCTCTGCTTCCTGGGTTCAAGCAATTCTTGTGCCTCAGCCTTCCGAGTAGCTGGGATTACAGGTGTGTGCCGTGACCCCTGGGTAATTCTTTTTGTATTTTTAGTAGAGACGGGGTTTTGCCATGTTGGCCAGGCTGGTCTTGAACTCCTGACCTCAAGTGATCCACCCGCCTTGGCCTCCCAAAGTGCTGGAATTACAGGCATGAGCCATGTAATAAAAAACCTGCCTATATGTTTTTATTTTCTTGAGTATATATTTATGATTAAATTTGACAAATTATTCCTTCCCTTACTAGTGAAGAATAAAGTGTAGGGGAAAATCAGAAGGAACAATTTATCAAACCGGATGTGGAAAAAAAATACCTGTAGAGTGCTTACTGTATACTGGGTGCTATTCTAAGTGCTTGCTTAGCCACTAGCTATTAACTTATTTAATCCTAATGGCTATTTTCATTCCCATTTTATAGATGGGGAAACTGAGGCACGCTGAAGTTGAATAACTTGCCCAACGTCACATAGCTGGGAATGGCAGAACCAGAATTCAAACCCAGGCAGTCCAGTTCTAGACTTTGTACTCAATAAAATGTCTGTGTCAAACACACTGGGGAGGTTAACAAAGGCGAACCAAATGTGTCTGCTGTGCTGATTGAAACCACCTGGCCTACCAAACCCTTACAGAAAGATGTGACAAGCGAGCCTCCAAGGGTCACTGAAAACTGCTGAAATTCACACTATGGATACCCAGGGGCCCAAATGGAAGTTTTCTCCCAGGATGGAGAAGGTAGTAATGAGTTCAGAGCAAGAGCCAGACAGCTTCCGAATTGTTTCATGTGCTCTTTCGTCTCTCACTAGAGTTTTTTCACTTGCTCACCTGGGCTGCCTAATAGCCTTTTCATGGGCAGATCTCATATTCAGAGCAAAGCGTGTTCAATTTACCGACCATCTGTTGACAAGAGGTGAGAGGAGAAAATACTTCCCTTGAGGTGTGTCTAGAAAGAGTTTTAAGAAATCTTTGTAGGCAAACACTTCCTAACAATTTAAATGTAGCTTGTCCATCTCGGTCTCCTCAAAACAGTCATCTCACCAGTTCTACCAAGCCAAGGGTGGTTTGTAGCCAGAATGGCTTTGCCATAGGTGAACACAGAGCTGTGTGTTTGGGGGAGGGGGCAAAGAACACGTGGGGAAGGAGAAGGATCCACCTAAAGATGGTGGGAAGCAGGTGCACCTGTGCATCAGAAATCCAAGGGCTCACCCTGGACTCGTACTACCACTTCATCATCAATTCTAGCACATTGTCATTACCACGAAATAGAAGGGAAATCTGCATTCCACCATAGCCTCATCTTATCCACAGGTTTGTCTAACCATTACCCTTTAGCAATATTAGGTTATGTTTAAACAAAATGGTTTGCAAAATACCGTTAATTAAGTAGTCTGTCTCCTTTTTCTTTTTTTCTGTTGAGACAGACTCTTGCTCTGCCACCCAGGCTGGAGTGCAGTGGTGTGATCTCCACTTCCTGGGTTCAAGCAATTCTCCTGCTTCAGCCTCCCAAGTAGCTGGCATTACAGGTGCCAACCACCACGCCCAGCTAAGTTTTGTATTTTTAGTAGAGATGGGGTTTCATTATGTTGGCCAGGCTGGTCTTGAACTCCTGATCTCAAGTGATCTACCTGCCTCAGCCTCCCAAAGTGCTGGGATTTCAGGCATGAGCCACTGTGCCTGGCCTGTTGGGGAGCCTTTTTTTGATGCACAGTCAAATCATTGACTAATAAATAATGGTGATATGGCTTCCTATTTTCCAATTCCATAATTGCGTTTAATGAAATAGTCTTTTACAGAACATATACAAGTGGACCTATTTAAAAAACACTTATTTATTTATTTATTGAGACAGAGTCTCGCTCTGTTGCCCAGGCTGGAGTGCAGTGAGGCGATCTTGGCTCACTGCAATCTCTGCCTGCCAGGTTCAAGTGACTCTCCTGTCTCAGCCTCTGAAGTAGCTGGGATTACAGGTGCACACCACTACACCCGGCTAATTTTTATGTTTTTAGTAGAGACGAGGTTTCGCCATGTTGGCCAAGCTGGTCTCAAGCTCCTGACCTCAAGTGATCACCTGCCTCAGCCTCCCAAAGTACTGGGATTAAGGGCGTGAGCCACTGCGCCCAACCTATTTTTAATTTTAAATAAAAATAAAAACGTTTCGTACCTGACAACAATTACCCATTAGCAAATACATCTTTAAAATTCCATTACCAATAGCAATGTCAGAAATTAAACACCAAAGGGACAAAAAAGAACACTTAACTAAGTAGAGAACTGGAGCACGTGCCTGCATGGGAAGATGTACTATTACCAAGAAGTAATTCTCCCCAAAGTACTGCATAAATTTTACATGATTCCAGACAAAATCTCAATGGCTTTGTGAATGCGGAAAATCTGATTCTAAATTTTCTCAGGAATAATAAATACATGCAAATAACCAAGAAGGTTTTCTAAAGTCTTAAGACATATTTATCCTCTTAGATTGAAAAAATGTTATAATACTAATTTAGGATGTGTTTCTGGTGAAGGAATAGATAAGGGGAAAGAAACAGGAGTTTCTGACAAAGGCCAGGTTGATAGAGTCAGTTCTCAGTGAACTGGACCTGATGACTAGATTTAAAATAATAATACCAGCGAGGGCTGGGCGCAGAGGCTCACACCTGTAA
>NW_012102143.1:339723-341624 GCF_000951045.1 Mandrillus leucophaeus
GGTTTAAAACATTCACGGCTAGGGCCGGGCACGGTGGCTCATGCCTGTAATCTCAGCACTTTGGGAGGCTGAGGAGGGTGGATCACCTGAGGTCAGGGGTTCGAGACAAGCCTGGCCAACAGGGTGAAACCTCATCCCTACTAAAACTAACAAAAATTAGCCAGGTTTGGTGGTGCACGTGTGTGATCCCAGCTACTTGGGAGGCTGAGGAAGGAGAATTGCTTGAACCTGGGAGGCAGAGGTTGCAGTGAGCTGAGATCTTGCCACTGCACTCCAACCTGGGCGACAGAGTGAGACTCTGTCTCAAAAACAAAACAAAACAAAACAAAACAAATTTCACAGCCAGTGTGAGGCAGTGGAAAGCTCCAGTCTTCTATCTCGTAGGGGCCTGAGGGGCCTGGTCCTGCCACGGGAGGCAGTGATGTGGAGGATTCTAGGTCAGCAGCAAGAGAAGTAGCCTGATCCATAGTTGGGGACAAAAGAAGGGGCAACCAAGATGTAGACCTGAAAGCGACGCTTGAGCAGAGCTCTTGATGACAGGCCATGCCTGGTTTGTTCACAGAGGTACCATAGTACCTGGGTCCCTGCTAAGCACCTTATATACCTCTTCTCAATCATTATGAGGTAACGATCACTGTCCCCATTTTGCAGATCAGAAAATCCAGGCTTGACCCAAGGACAAGCCTGTCAGGTGCTAGAGGTGGGTTTTCAACCTTTTTGAACCACAGCACCTATTACCTCTATAGAGTGGAAACCAAGAAAATGCCAGTTGGACAGATGGACGGACAGTGGATGCCAGGATGGGTGCTGCTGAATGGGAATGGGGACGGGTCTTTTTGCTAGATATCCTTTGGTGCCTTTTGAGTTCTGCACTGAGTGCTTCTTTCTAAAATAAATACAGAAAATGACAAAGAGGACTATTATCCTACAAGCAGAATAAAAGACCGCTTTTGAAGGATCTAAAATCAGCTTAGCTCCTGCTTTCATTTTTCCAAAAATAAACATTCTAAGCCCAGCACGATGCTCTGACTGCTGCTGCCCCATTCTTGTACATTACAAAGAAATGAGGCAAAAATTGGGCAGGAAATTGTTTGCAGTAAGAATGATAGGACATAGTATTACATGTTACTTCATTTTATTTTTATAATTTATTTAAATTTTAAATTTAAATTGACAAATAAAAATTATATGTATTTATGGTGTACAACATGATGTTGGATGTATGTACACATTGTGGAATGACAAAATCAAATTAATTAACATACTCATTACCTCACATACTTATTTTATTGTGAAGAGAACATGTTTAAAATCTACTCTTACAGCAATTTTCAAGTATACAATACATAGTAACTGTAGTTACCATGCTGTTCAATAGATCTCTAGAACTTATTCTTATCTGCAATTTTGTATTATTTAACTGACATCTCCTCAAGTCCCTCTCCAACCCCTACCTCAGGTAACCACCATTCTGCTCTCTACAACTATGAGTTCAATTTTTTTTAGATTACACATATAGGTAAGATCATGAAGTATTTGTCTTTTTGTGCCTGCTATTTAAAACTTTATTATGTATTTATTTATTTTTTGAGACAGGGTCTCACTCTGTCACCCAGGCTAGAGTACAGTGACACAAACATGGCTCACCACAGCCTCCACCTCCCAGGGTCAAGAGATCTTCCCGCTTCAGCCTCCTGAGTAGCTAGGACTACAGGCGTCCAACACCACACCTGGCTAATTTTTGAATTTTTTGTAGAGATGGGGTTTCACCATGTTGCCCAGGTTGGTCTCGAACTCCTGGGCTCAAGTGCTCCACCCGCCTTGGCCCCCCAAAGTATTAGGATTACAGGCATGAGCCACCGTGCCTGGCCCTTGCTTTATTTCACTCAGTATGACATCCT
>NW_012102143.1:344729-346232 GCF_000951045.1 Mandrillus leucophaeus
GCATTGTTAAAAAGTCCCATGCATGAATCAGAGCTAACATACACATACTCACAAGGCATCTTGTGAACAGAACAACCAGGTCGCCGGTGGGTGCCTTGTGCTGCTGCACTGAGGACTCCCTGCTTACTGGCCAGAGTCACACGGGTCATAGGCCAGGCTGTGAAGATGAAGAAGCTTCCCCTCTAGGAAGCACAGCCAGTCCCAGAGAAAAACCTCAGGCTCAGGGAACCACTCTGGCGATGTCCTGGTGGTATACACAGGGTGATGGGCTTTGCAGCTGGGTTTCCACTAAGCTCCCAGTTCTTGGCATAGTTGTTCCCCAAGATCCCGCTGGTCCAGTTCCTGTGACCTGGAGAAAGCTCGACTCTCCTGTGCCTGCAGAGGTTGAAGGTGGTCCCCTCCTTGGCCGGGCTGCCTGCGCTTCAGATATTGAATATGTGGGTAGAACAGACTTGGGGTTGAGGAGGGGAAAGCCCTCAGCTGCTTCTTGAGGCTGGGAAGTTTGGGGACAGCTTTGTCATCTCATACGTGGTAGCTCCCTGGTAGCAGAAGAAACCGAAGTCAGGAATAGAGGGAGAGACTGGCCTCCAGACTGCCCCTAAGTCAGGTGCACCAGCATCCCTTCCTCAGCCTCTTCCAAGAACCCTTCCAGCCTCAGAAGTCTCCCCTCCCTCAAGTTTCCTCACTGTATTCAGGAACGCAATGAGAACATTTTGTAAACAGTAAATGAGTGTTTGGATACAGGTATTTTCAGGCTGAAGATGCACTCTTGTCTGCAGAGAGTGGCATAGTTGGTGGGGAAGATGTCAGCCAGTTTTTTAAGAAGAGTTCAAGGAGAACACAAGCAGCACCTGAATAAGGCAAATGAGTTTGTTATTTATCTTATTTTCCCCCTGGCTGATCACTTGTCATCCATAAAGTTGAGACAAGAGTATAACTGTTTTTGTTGCATCTCACAAGATAAATCTGGTGAATATGAAGTCTGAGAAGTTGGTTTAAAACATTCACGGCTAGGGCCGGGCACGGTGGCTCATGCCTGTAATCTCAGCACTTTGGGAGGCTGAGGAGGGTGGATCACCTGAGGTCAGGGGTTGGAGACAAGCCTGGCCAACAGGGTGAAACCTCATCCCTACTAAAACTAACAAAAATTAGCCAGGTTTGGTGGTGCACGTGTGTGATCCCAGCTACTTGGGAGGCTGAGGAAGGAGAATTGCTTGAACCTGGGAGGCAGAGGTTGCAGTGAGCTGAGATCTTGCCACTGCACTCCAACCTGGGCGACAGAGTGAGACTCTGTCTCAAAAACAAAACAAAACAAAACAAAACAAATTTCACAGCCAGTGTGAGGCAGTGGAAAGCTCCAGTCTTCTATCTCGTAGGGGCCTGAGGGGCCTGGTCCTGCCACGGGAGGCAGTGATGTGGAGGATTCTAGGTCAGCAGCAAGAGAAGTAGCCTGATCCATAGTTGGGGACAAAAGAAGGGGCAACCAAGATGTAGACCTGAAAG
>NW_012102143.1:351247-406287 GCF_000951045.1 Mandrillus leucophaeus
TGCCTCAGCTGAGATTACAGGCATGTACTACCATGCCCGGCTAGTTTTGTATTTTTAGTAGAGATGGGGTTTCACCATATTGGCCAGGCAGGTCTTGAACTCCTGACTTGAAGTGATCTGCCAGGCTTGGCCTCCCAAAGTGCTGGGATTACAGATGTGAGCCACCACTCCAGGCCTCATTGTGGTTTTAATTTGCAACGCTGCACTTTAATAAGAAACTTTACAAATTAGTTGAATTGAAGGCCTTAATAGAGAATTGGGTAAAAGTCATGAAAAAACAATATACTCAGAAGAAAATACTTTTACAGCACCCAAGAGAAGTCAAACATCTGTAGTAATCATAAAAATGTAATTAAAATGTAAATGAGGCACTATTTTTAATCACTAGTTTTAAAAAAACACTATACCCAATTCTGACAAAAGTGTGGTGTTTTGAGGCAGCATTAAATTGATACAATATGTATTTGAAATAGGTACTGATATATATCAATTGTCATTGATACCTTCATATCCTTTGATTGAGGAATCTCAAGCTTGTGTAATATGTTTAAGGAAATTGTCCAAAAGAACCTGAACCAAATATACAAAAACCATTATTGCTCCATTATTTATAATGTTAAAAAATTGAATGTAACTACTGTAAGTAAACTTAATAGAATATAATAGTCTTTGAAAACAAAAATCATTTTTCTGAAGAAAATAATTTAATGCATGTGCAAAGATTTATCTGCATGAATATTCACTAAGCATTGTTTATGATAATAAAAGATTGGAAATAACCTATGTGTCCAACAATATAGTGTAATTTTTTCAAATAACTAATATAAATAATAAATAAGGGAAATTCATAATGTGGGATACTATGTGTTTATTTAAGTTGGTGCTATAGAATTACATTTGTTGATATGTAGATGCGACTACTTCTACATTTTTGGAGTGAAAAAGTTATAAAGGAGTATTAAAGTATATTCCATTGGAAGACTCACACTTCTCAATTTCAAAACTTAATACAAAGCTATAGTAACCACAACAGTGTGGTACTGTCATAAGGATAGATACATAGATCACTGTAATAGAATGAAGAGACAGAAATAAACCCATACATTGATTTCAAAAAGGATCTCAAGACCATTCAATGGGAAAGGAAGAGTCTTTTCAATAATTGGTACTGGGACAACTGGATATCCATATGCAAAAGAGTGAAGTTGAACTCTTATCTCACACCATACAAAAAAATGAACTCAAAATGGATCAAAGATCTAAATGTATGAGCTAAAATGATAAAACGCTTAGAAAGAAACAATTGTAAATCTTCATGACCTTGAATTAGGCAACAGTTTCTTAGATATAATACTTAAAGCAAAAGCAACCAAAAAAATGAATAATTTGGACTTCATCAAAAGTAAAATGTTTGTTTGTTTCATCAAAGGACAGCATCAAGATAGATAATGAAAATGGAATGTAATTACTGTACATAACCGACAGAATGGGAGAAAAAATTTACAAATCTGATAAGGGTCTAGTATCCAGAATATATAAGCAACTCTTACAACTCAACAATAAAAAAGACAAATAACTCAACTGAAATTTGAAAATATGAGGGAGAGACTTGAAGAGACATTTCTCCAAAAAAGATATACAAATGGTCAATAAGTACATGAAACAACAGATGCTCCCTATCACTAGCCATTAGGGAGTCCAAATTAAAACTACAATGAAATACTACTTTACTAGATGATTTACATTTCACCAGAATATCTGTAATAAAAAAATGAAACATAACAATTGTTGCCATTGTGGAGAAATTGGAACCCTTATACATTGCTGATGGGAATGTCAAATGGTGTAGTTACCATATGATCCAGCTTATATGACCCAGCAATTCCACTCTTAGGTATGCAATGCATAAGAACTGAAAAAAATGCTCATGCAAAAGCATGTATATGAATGTTCATAGCAGCATTATTTATAATAACCAAAAAGTACAGAAAAATCCAAATGTCCATCAATTAATGAATGAATGAGCTAAATGTGGTATATCCATATAAAGGAATATTATTCAGCCATGAAAAGGAATAAAGCACTGATTCATGCTATAACATGATGAACTTTGAAAACATTACGCTAAGTGAAAAAAACAAGTCCAAGGGACCACATATTATATGATTCTATTTATATAAAATGTACAGGCTAAGGAAATTCACAGAAACAGAAAGTAGATTGGTGGTTGTCTAGGGCTGGGAGGACAGGAGGGAACTGAGGAGTGACTGGTGACTGCTAATAAGTGCAGGGTTTCTTTATGATGTGATTGAAAGTATTCTAAAATTGTGGTGATGATTGTATAACACTGTGACTATACTAAAAGGCACTGAATTGTGTACTTTAAAATGGTGAATTTTGGCCAGGCGCAGTGGTTTATGCCTGTAATCCCAGCACTTTGAGAGGCTGAGGTGGGCAGATCACTTGAGCTCAGGAGTTTGAGATCAGCCTGGGCAACATGATGAAACCTGTCTTTACCAAAAAAATACAAAAACTATTAGCCAGATGTAGTGGTACGCGTCTGTGATCCCAGCTACTCAGAAGGCTGAGGTGGGAGGATTGCTTGAGACTGGGAGGCAGAGGTTGCAGGGAGCCGAGATCACACCACTTCACTCCAACCTGGATGACAGAGTGAGACCCTGCTTCTACTAAAATATAAAATAAAATAAAATAAAATAAAATGGTGAATTTTATGTTGTGTGAATTATATCTCAATTTAAAAATTTCAAGAAAGAATATTCCAATCCAAACGTATGTATGTGTATGTATGCATATCTGTCTATCTGCTTACTTATTTATCTGTCCACCTATCTCTGGGTGGTAAAATTACACATACATTTTTAGTTGCTTCTTCATAATTAAATGTATCATCTAAGTTATTTCGAATGAGTATTTATAATTTATAAAATAAAAAAGTTTTAAAAAGTCTAAAATTAACATGGAAGATACTGATTCATTTTCTAAAAGAAGGGATATAAAATAGCAGTGCATCCTGCAACTACGTAACATACATATGTGGTACTAGTACTGGAAAATAGAATAAAATGAAAATAAGTATGCAAAAGTGGTGACTTTATGTATGAATTTAAAAATTAAAAAAATTTTTACTGTAATCTTTATGTTTACAAGTAGATAGAAAATGACCACATTTGCCTCAAAAATGAAATGGATCTTTGTTTATTTATTTAATATTGAAAATGTTAATGATAACATTATCATGTCTAGGCACCTTTTTCTGAAAAGCCACTCATTCATTCTATAAATATTCATAGCATAAGTTTTCCGTTTCTTCCTTGAACTTTCCCTTTTACCAATTTTTCTGTTGTTCTACCTGAGTTTTCTTATTCTTCTTGTGTTACTTTTCATGGAAAATTGTTCACTTCCTTTAACATTTCAAACTCATTAAAGTTTAACTTTGAATAGAATTTCCCAATAATTATAATGATTATGTAGTTTTCAAATTTTGTTTCCCTTATATTCTTTTGGGTATGTAGTTGGTTATACCTCAGTATTAGTGGTTTGTAAATATTATATTAATTAATTTTTATCTTAGTTTTGCATATTTGGCATATTTTCTAATTTCTATGATTTCATATTTATTACTGCCTTTTACAATTTGTTATATATATTTTAAAAATTTAGATGTAGATCTAGTTATTTTTCTCTCTCTTTCTTATTCTTATAGGAAGAAAAGATACAAAAGTTCCTCTGATACAGCTTTGACCATGTACCTGGTATCTTTTTCGGTTTTAATGTCTCTATATTTCGCACTGCCTTTTCAACTCAGTCGTTCTATCATGGAGTATTTCTTCCATTCTTATCTGGCCATGTGCAAAATGGTGGTATACTGCCTTTCTCTATAATTTATTGAATTGCAGTCTGAATCAATATGTGAAATCTTTTCTAATAATACCTTTGTCTTCAGAATTGCAATTAATTTTTGTAAAAGCTTCAGGTACACTTGAGAAAGCTGTTTGTTTCCCAGTTTTTCCTCTTTGGAGCACTTCGTCCAATCACATCCCTTTGTAGAAGAAAAAAATGGAGGCCTCTGAAGTGCAAGGACTTGCTGGTGATTCCTCAGTAGAGCTGGGGCAGAGCCTGTGGTTGGGGCCATTGAATGGAGTATTATTGAGAGTTTATGCCAACACGCTCCAACAGTACTCTCCCCTGCTAATGCTCCTTTCTGTTGAAAAGCTACAGAGCCGGGCTGCCTTAAGCCAAATATCCTGTTTTGGGGGCTCTCCCTCTCTGCAGCCTCCCTGCTTCACAAAGCATCATGCTGACCTGTTAACCTTGGTCTTCTGTTTGGCTTTGTCTGAAGAAGGAATTCTTTCCTAGCGGCCTGGCTCCTCATGCAAATAGACCTCCAGTGGGTCCTCCCACTGGTGTTTTGGGCTTGCCTAGGTATGCCGGACTCCTGGGATGAACATAATAACTTAATCAGTCAAGCTGAGACTCACCACACTTACTTTGTGCAAGCATGACTTATCTATGCTAGGCTTTTAAATTATTCTCTTTTTTCTTTAAGTGTTTGTGTGTTTTAAAATAAGATACATGTGTGGATTTTGTCTTTTTAATCTAGTTTGTAATTCTATTTTTTAAATAGGAGAATTCAGTCCATTTACATGTAATCTTATAATTGTTGTAATTGTGTTTTCTGGTATTTTTCTCAGGTAATAAAATTATTTGTTTACTCTTTAACTTAACATAGGATTTCCATTTTAAAAATTCATTTAAGTGTTTTAAAAATTCATTTAAGTGAGATCGAATTTAACTTTTTTTTTCTTTTCTTTTTTTTTTTTTTTCAGACAGAGTCTCTCTCTGTTGCCCAGGCTGGAGTACAATGGTGAGGTCTTGGCTCACTGCAACCTCTACCTCCAGGGAGAATCAAATGATTCTCCTGCCTCAGCCTCCCGAGTAGCTGGGACTACAGGCACATCTCACCACACCCGACTAATTTTTGTATTTTTAGTAGAGAGGGGGTTTCACCATGTTGGCCAGGCTGGTCTTGAACTCTTGACGTTGTGATCCACCCGCCTCGACCTCCCAAAGTGCCGGGATTACAGGTGTGAGCCACTGTGCCCAGCCGAATGTAACATTTTTTGAACAACTCAATTTCCTCATGTTTTTCTGTCTTCACTTACCTACCCCCAAACAGCCTGTGCTTCTTTCTTTCTCTCTTTCTCTTTCTCTCTCTCTCTCTCTCTCTCTGAGATAGAGTTTTGCTCTGTCACTCAGGATGGAATGCAATGACGCCATCTCGGCTCACTGCAACATCTGCCTCCCAGGTTGAAGTGATTCTCCTGCCTCAGCCGCCTGAGTAGCTGGGACTACAGGTGTCCCTCACCATGCCTGCCTAATTTTTGTATTTTTAGTAAAGACGGGATTTCACCATGTTGGCCAGGCTGGTCTTGAACTCCTGACCTCAGGTGATCTGGCCACCTTGGCCTCCCAAAGTGCTGGAGTTATAGGCGTGAGTCACTGCACCCGCCCATTTTTCATATCTGTTCTAACTTAAAACCATTTTCCTTTCTTATATAGAAATACAGAATTTTGGGAGTAATTTACTCATCCTCTCTCTTCTTAACCAGGTCCTCTTGGTTTCATTTGGTTTTGTTTGGGTATTCTGAAAACTTTTCTCTCCAGTTAAATATTTTATTATTTTTCCTTCTTTTGTACACCAGCAAATTCAGCTTTAAATCCTGTTAAATATTTTAAAATATGATTGTTACATTTTATTACAACTATATATCCCTGCTTTCAGACTGGACTATGCATGTTTGTGGAGATATCAGGCTATGCTACATACAACTATTATTTCTCCCTGCCTACATGCCCTTCATTGAAATTGCTACCTCCCTCCAGATAAGTATACATACATATCCCCTAGTCCCTACAACCTGGGCAGTCATAATTCCCCTAAGTGAATCAGTTTCCTTGGCTCAACTGATTGGCTCCAGTGGACCCCTAATTCATATCAATAGGTCAATCCCTATGGATGGTCAATTCATAGTCCCGTTTTTTCTGAGACAGAGTCTCGCTTTGTCACCCAGGCTGGAGTGCAGTGGCGTGATCTTGGCTCACCACAACCTCTGCCTCCCAGGCTCAAGTGATCCACCCACTTCGGCCTCCCAAGTAGCTGGGACTACAGGTGTGCACCACCACGCCTAGTTAATTTTTGTATTTTTTTGGTAGTGACAGGGTTTTGCCATGTTGTCCAGGATGGTCTTGAACTCCTGGGCTTAAGCAATCCACCCACCTTGGCCTCCCAAAGTGCTGGCATTATAGGAGTGAGCCACTGTGCCTGGCCACACAGTCATTTTTCACTCCTAAGAGTGACCACTTCTTATTAAATGTCAATGTTAGCAAATATATATTCACAATGTGCTCAGGTACTGTTCTAAGTACTTTACATACATTGACTCATTTAAATCTCATATCAACCTCATGAGGTGATATGACTATCATTATCTACATTCCACAGGCAAGGAAAACAGGCAGAGAGGTCGAGTAACTTGTCCAAGTTCACACACAGTGAGTAACTGGTTCAGTTAGATTTCAACCCAGCAGTTTGGCTCCCTCTGTCCTAACTGTTATGCCGAATTGCTGCTATATTGAATTTGCAACACAAGAAACCCCTTTTTGTTATACCAGCTACATATGAGGCTGGTCTCTGGCAGGCAGTAAGGTACAGAAGAAAGTAAAATCTTGTACCTCCCATTTCAGTGAATTCCCCAACAAAACAAAGGTACAAACATTCTGGGTTTTGTGAATTGAATGCCATTTTTTTTTTTCTCTTTTAAAGTGTAAAAGTTATTAGATGCCACTTGTAGCTGGTGAGATGTATCTGTGATTAAAAGAGAAAGTTTAAAACCAGAAAAAATATGCAAGATGGAAGACATGAGAAAGAAAAGATAAAATAGAATGATGACAGAGTATAAAAATTAAGACAGATTTAAAGCTAAAAACGTGTGAATAAAAACGTAGAAAGGACAACACTGTAAATCAGGGAATTTTCTAAAATCCACTTTAATTTATTATTTTTTTTAGACAGAGCCTTGCTCTGTCTCCCAGGCTGAAGTGCAATGGCACAATCTCAGCTCACTGCAATCTCTGCCTCCTGGGTTCAAGCATAAAATCCACTTTTAAAGTAGTGTATATGAAATTAAAAAGAAAATAAAGAGGAAAGCACTAGAAAACAAACAAACAAAAAATTAAACCTAAAAGGTTAAGCAAAATATGTTGATAACATCCACATAAAATAAAATTAATAGGTTAAAATATTTAAAAAGATGACATTTTAAATAGGAGCTAGAAGGTAAAAGAGAAATTAAGCTAAGATCTCAGAGGCCAAAGAAAAAGAAATATTCTCATAGGATTTAGATTTTAAAAGTTAAGGCTGGGCACGGTGGCTCATGCCTGTAGTCCCAGTACTTTGGGAGGCTGGGGCAGGCGGATCACAAGATCAAGAGATCCAGACCATCCTGGCCAACATGGTGAAACCCTGTCTCTACTAAAAATACAAAAATTAGCTGGGCATGGTGGTACACATCTGTAGTCCCAGCTACTTGGGAGGCTGATGCAGGAGAATCGTTTGAACCCGGGAGACAGAGGTTGCAGTGAGCCGAGATCACGCCACTGCACTCCAGCCTGGCGACAGGGCAAGACTCCGTCTCAAAAAAAAAAAAAAAAAAAAAAAAAATTTTAAGAGAAAAAAAGAACACTATATAGAGAAAAAAGAAAATGAATTTTTTAAAAAACATTACGTTTAAATTGAGAGAAGAGCAAAAATAGACTTTAATCAGACCAAAATTGTATGTTGGAATTAGTGGTCTGGGTGGGTGTAGTTGTTGTAATTGAGGACGCCAAAAACAAGTGGATATGGGAATGATGAGACACTTTTTCTATTCGCCATGGCACTCTCAGCCATGGTGAAGGCCAGGCTCCTGGCATTTTAAGATATCTCTCAACAGAACCGGGGACTTGAAAAGGCCAGCATATCCTGCTTCACTTTGGTTCTTGGAATGTGTTTGATTCTTAGTTTTTCTTTAGCCTTTTTAATAGTCCTTTCATTATCTTTTGCTGCCTTTATGATAAAATTATCATGTGAAAGGCAACTAAAATATGTTGAATGAATGTATTCTATCTTATCTCCTTGGAGTTTTGGTGTTTGATTTGGTTATTACACTTTCTCACACACACCCCCCACCTTTATCACCTTGACTTGTCTCTGACGTTGCAACACTTGTTATTGACCCTGAGTTGCTTGGTTATTTGCTTCTTTCACCGTCCTTGGTGGCAGTGGAATTGGGTGGGGAGGAGACAATCCTCAGAACCTGCGCAGGGGCTGGATTGTTAGGGTGTGGGCATGATGATGAGTGAAAGTGGAGTCAGGGGTGACCCCATGGTGTCTGCTTTTTTGACTGGGTAGATGTTAGTCCAGAAGGCTAGGTTAGGGGTGGTGGTGGTTAGGAATTCAGGTCAGACTGGGACTGAGAGGTTCTGGGGCAACCATAACTGTGTATAAGCCCTAAACTTCCAGAAAGCCTTGGACTTCATAACAGACTGTTATGGACTGAGTGTCTGTGTTCTTTCAAAGTTCGTATGTTGAAACCCTAATCCCAGTGTGATGGTATTTGGAGGTGGGGACTTTGGGAAGTACTTGGGTCATGAGAGTGGAGCTTTTACTAATGGGATTAGCGCTCTTCTAAGAAGAGGCCTGTGAGAGACTAGCTAGCTAGCTAGCCTGTCATGTCACAACAGGCCAAGAAGGCCATCTATGAACCAGGAAATGGTTCACCAGAGATGGAATCAGCTAGTGTCTTGATCTTGGACTTCACAGCCTTCAGAACCATGATAAACAAATTTCTGTTGTTCCTAAGCCACTCAATCCATGATATTGTGTTATAGCACTCCCAAAGGACCAACATAACCCCCTTGTCCCATATTTGGGTGTTTCTAAATTCCTCAGGCATACATTTTGAATTTATCGGTTTGCTGACACAGATAACCTGTCACATCTGTTATGGAGAGATCTGTTGTCTTTCAGAGAGTATTACTTCTATCTCTTTTCAGGGAACTTACTGTAATCCTTGCTATAATAGGAACATACTGAAGTAATGGACTGAACATATGCTAGTGGGACAAGCCTCTTGCCCCAAGTCTACTACCGAGTTGTTGTGATCTTCCTTTAGCCCACGTGAGGAAGTCAGGGCTCACATCACTTAAGAGGGCACAGTGCGCTGGGCGCTGTGGCTCACGCCTATAACTCCAGCACTTTGGGACGCCAAGGTGGGCGGATCACGAGGTCAAGAGATCAAGACCATCCTGGCCAACAATGTGAAATCCTGTCTCTACTAAAAATGCAAAAATTGGCTGGGTGTGGTGGCACGCGCCTGTAGTCCCAGCTGCTTGAGAGGCTGAGGCAGGAGAATCGCTTGAACCTGGGAGGCAAATGTTGCAGTGAGCCGAGATTGCACCACTGCACTCCAGCCTGGCGACAGAGTGAGACTTCGTACCCCCACCCCTAACAACAAAAAAAAGAGGGCACGGTGATATGTCCACCCTAGCCCTGTAGCCTATACATAGGCAGGCATCACACTTTGACAAACGACCAATCAAAATGAGATTTGTCCGTTGAACTTAAGTAAAATAATGGTCTCAGCCCTACTTCCTCTGCTCTTGTCCTTGCTCCTCTATTCCTACTTTTAATTATTTTTGGTTTTCTTGGCTTTACCTCCTATTTCTAGTCCTGAAATCTCAGATTTTCTTTTCATTTATTTTTTGACACGGAGTCTTGCTCTGTCACCCAGGCTGGAGTGCAGTGGCCCAATCTAGGCTCACTGCAGTCTCCACCTCTCAGGTTCAAGCAATTCTCCTGCCTCAGCCTCCCGAGTAGCTGAGACTACAGGCATCCACCACCATGCCTGGCTAATTTTTTGTATTTTTAGTAGAGACAGGGTTTCACCATGTTGGCCAGGCTGGTCTCAAACTCCTGATCTCAAGTGATCAGCCCACCTTGGCCTCCCAAAGTGCTGGGATTATAGGCATGAGCCACTTTGTCCAGCCAGAGATTTTATTTCAATCCTTTGTTCTTTTCCTCTTCTGGGTCTTACCCTTCCTGTCCCCACTGGCCCCTCTCCTATCCACTGAATTCCTGGACCCCTGACACTCTCTGCCTCCTGTCCTTGCTGGGCTTCCTCTACCCTCTGCATTTCAAAGACAAGTTTTGCTGAAATCACAGTTTTCCTGAGGGCTCTAGAAAGATCTGTGTGAACATTAAAAAGCAAAGGTTCCTTGGGTTCATTTAGGCGTTAAGCAAACATTGATTGAGGCCTATGCGTGTGGCAGGTACTGCAGATGCAAAGTTTTCCACCTTCATGGAGCTCACAGTTATTAAGGGGAACCCTGAATTTGCTTAGACTACGGCAACACATTGGCCGCGCACGGTGATTCACACCTGTAAATCCCAGCACTTTGGGACAACAAAGTGGGCGGGAGATTGAGACCATCCTGGCTAACTCAGTGAAACCCCCTCTCTACTAAAAATACAAAAATTAGCTGGGCGTGGTGGCGGGTGCCTGTAGTCCCAGCTACTCGGGGGGCTGAGGCAGGATAATTGCTTGAACCCAGGAGGTGGAGGTTGCAGTGAGCCGAGATCGCACCATTGCACTCCAGCCTGGGCGACAGAGCAAGAGTCTGTCTCAAAAAAAAAAAAAAAAAAAAAAAAAAAAAGGCAAGAAAAAGAAAAAAGAAATACAGGAACAATTTAATCTCTTTTCCTTGTTTCAATATGGAGCATATGGTGGTGGACTCCATACAGACTCAAGCATCTGTCCACATTCTATTTTCGAAGTTTGGTCTCTGCCCTGTCTGCCTTGCCCTCTCGTATCTCCTCCCCCAGCCAACCTTTTTTTTCTGTAGTGCAATTGTTCGCCAGACTGGTCTCGGAAGTTTGATTTTTCTTTTTTCTTTTTTCTTTTTTTGAGACGGAGATTTCACTCTTGTTGCCCCGGTTGGAGTGCAATGGCGCGATCTCGGCTCACCGCAACCTCCGTCTCCCAGGTTCAAGCGATTCACCTGCCTCAGCTTCCCGAGTAGCTGGGATTGCAGGCTTGTGCCACCACGCCCGGCTAATTTTGCAATAGAGACGGGGTTTCTCCATGTCAGGCTGGTCTTGAACTCCCGACCTCAGGTGATCCTCCCACCTCGGCCTCCCAAAGGGAAGTTTGATTTTTCTATGGTCACCAACGGACACTGGATCTCCATAGCTTGAGAATGGCGGCCATCCCCTCACTGGCATGCTTTCCTCTTGAGCTCTCCCGAACGTTCTGGCTGCTCTTTGGATTTCCCTTTCCTTTGCTCACATCTACAATATTGGTGTTTCCTAGGTCCCGTGCTTAGCGATTGTCTCCTCTCCACACTTCCCTGGGCGGGCCACACTGAACTGTCAGGGGCTTTCTCAACTGCGCTTCTTCTCTCACCTGAAACCCTCTTCCCTACCCTTTCTACTAGGTCGACGTCTCCATCATCAACTGCTCCCCACCCATGTCGGGGTGGGCCCCTTGGGCAGGCTCCCCTAGTCTCCTTTCCTCCGATCATCCCGGGGACGGCATCTGCTTGCTCTGCCATCAGCCTCGCATCCTGACGGCAGGGACCACGCGGGGGTTGCCCATCTCTGTATCCCCAGTGCCAGCACTGCACCTCGCCCCAAGCAGTTGTCCAATAAATGAGCAGTAAGTAAACGAAAGAATGAGCAAAGCCTTGTCACAGGAAAGGGGCCGGCGGCGTCTGCCGTGCAAGACCTGGCCCAGTGGAGCAGAGCCTGGAGGTTCAGGAGCCGGGTCTGGAAGGCTCCTAGGAGCCTGTGAGACAGGGGAGCGGAGCCAGCCCGCGCCTGGCACAAGGCGTCTCAGAGGCCGCCCACTGGGAGCCAACCGTTGCAGCCAGTTGTCCCCACGAGCGAGGCCGGAGAAGGCGCAGCGGCCCCTGGCCTGGCCATTTCGCCCCTGCGGCAGCTGAACCGCCGACTACTAGCCCCTCCACCGAGCACACGCCCCGCGCACTTCGCTCTCGGCCTCGCCCGGCCACCGTCGCTCTCTAGAACTCCGCGCCCGTGACCCGGAAGAGCATTCTCCTTAGCAACTGCGGGACTGCGGCGGCGCCGGCCTCCGGGGAGAAACGGTGAGGCCCTCACTCGCCTGCCCCCTACACCGCCTACTGCTGCACGACCCCTTCGGGACCGACCCGCGGTCTGGCCTCTGGGGGGCTCCGCGGCGCTTCGCCAGGCACCTGCGGTGGCGGCCCGAGAGGAGCGTCTTCCGCCTCTGGCGTTGCTCCCCGGCCCACGCGTCTTCCCTATCCGGCATCTCCCTCAGTGTCCCCAGCTCCCCACTCTCCGCTCCTGACCGACCCGGCCTCCCAGGCCGCGCTTATAGCGCCGGGGCCTTTGTAGCCTAGGATGGGGTGAGGGGAGCGAGACCAGAATTAGAGCCTGTTGCTGTAGAGAGGACGCTTCCCCAGGCTCGGGTCACCTGTGGATGCGTTCTCAAGGGTCTTGATCGAGATGTTTCAGGACTGGCAGGGATGGGGAGCCTTGGGAATCTTGAATGGCAGCCGCTTAATTATAACATGTTCTTGACGTTTGCGCTTTCCACAGTGATACACTTTATCTGCTTTATTGATCGTAGAGACTCTTTTAAAAAAAAAATTTAAACTTTTATTTTAGATATGGGGGATACGCATGCAGGTTACTCACTTGGGTGTATTGCACCCAGGTATTGAGCATAGAACCCAGTAGGCAGTTTTTCAGCCCACATTCCCCATCTCTCCCCTCCCAGTAGTCTACACTGTGTACCGTTCCCATGTTTATGTCCATGGGCGCTCAATGTTTCTACTCCCACTTGTAAGTGCGCTCAATGTTTAGCTCCCACTTATAAGTGAGAACATATGGTATTTAGCTTTCTGTTCTTGTGCTAATTCGTTTAGGATTATGGCCTCCAGCTCCATCTGTGTTGCTGCAAAGGACATGATTTTCTCCTTTTTTTTTGTGGCTGCATAGTATTCCATAGGGTACATCCACATTTTTTTGTCCGGTCCACCGTTGATGGTCACCTAGGTTGATTCCTTGTCTTTGCTGTTGTGAATAGCTCAGCCGTGAACATACAAGTGCGTATGTCTTTTTGGTATAATGGTCTGTTTTCCTTTGGTTATATACTCAGCAATGGGATTGCTGGGTGAAATGGTGGCTCTTTAAGTTCTTTGAGAAATCTCCAAACTGCTTTCCACAGTGGCTGAACTAATTTACATTCCCACCAACAGTGTATAAGTGTTCCCTTCTCAACGGAGCCTAACAGGGCTTGTTTTCTGACTTTTTGATAATAGCCATTCTGACTGGTATGAGATGGTGTTTCACTGTGGTTTTGATTGGCATTTCTCTGATAATTAGTCATGATCATGTTTTCCATATATTTGTTGGCTGCTTATATGTCGTGGTCTTTTTTTTTTTTGTATTTCTTCTGAGAAGTGTTTGTTCATGTCCTTTGGCCATTTGAAAAAATGGGCTTGTTTTTTGCTTGTTGATTTAAGTTTCATAGGGATTCTGGATATTGGACCTTTGTCAGATGCATAGTTTGGGAATATTGTCTCCCATTTTGTATGTTGACTGTTTACTCTGTTGATAATTTCTTTTGCTGTGCGGATGCTCTAGTTTAATTAGTTCCAACTTGTCAATTTTTGTTTTTGCTGCAGTTGCTTATGGGGACTTAACCAAAAATTTGCCAAGGTCAATGTCAAGAGGTGTATTTCCTGGGGTTTCTTCTAGGATTTTTATAGTTTGAGGTCTTTTATTTTATTTTGAAACAGGGCCTCACTGGCACCCAGGCTGGAGTGCAGTGGAGTGACTGCAGCTCACTGCAGCCTTGACTTCCCAGGCTCAAGTGATCCTCCCACCTCAGCCTTCGGAGTAGCTGAGACTACAGGTGTGCACTACCACGTTCGCCTAATTTTTGTATTTTTTGTGGAGATGTGGTTTTACCATGTTGTCCAGGCTGGCCTCTGGCTCCTAGGCTCAAGAGATCTGCCTTGAGTCACCCAAAGTGCTGGAATTACAGGCATGAGCTGCCGTGCCTGACTGAGATCTTTGCATTTAAATCTTTAACCCATTATGTATATTGTGAAATACAAGGATCCAGTTTTATTCTTCTGCGTATGGCCAGTGAGTTATCCCAGCACCATTTGTTGGATAGGGAGTCCTTTCCCCATTGCTTGCTTTTTGCCAGCTTGTTGAAGATCAGATGGTTGTAGGTGTGTGGCATTATTTCTGAGTTTTCTGTTCTGTTCCATGGTTCTATAGGTGTGAGACTCATTTAAATGTACATCTTGAACTGATCCTTTTCTGGGGAATTTGCTTCCCAGTTGTGAGTGAGGTATGGTTAGTATATTCTAGAGCTTAGACTTTGTGTCTTACAAGTTTTCTGCAGAAGGAAATCTTCCTAAGACTGACTAGGTTTGAGAAATATTTCAAGTGAAATTTGCTGCATTGAAGAAAGTAGGGGCAGGTGTTGTTAATAGCCTGGACTTAGACTTCAAAAGACACTATGGCGCTGGAAAACCTCCCCTGATTTGAGTTTGAATGAGTGATACTAAGAAAACTGTAAGCCTTATTTGATCGTGGTTGGATAACGACTTTATTTTTAATCTGATGATGATGGAGCTAAAACTGAGGCATGTGAGCCGTTTTTGGAAATGATGTTATTTGGGAATAAAATGTGTGAGTATACCAAAATTCATTCAAAACTATAATTTCATTCCAATTTAATAAATATTTATTAAGCATCTACAGCATTATACACTTTAAAGGATATAAAAGAAATAAAAGACTGCACACATGAAATTATTAGGAAAGCAATAAAATGAACATTTGTTTAAATGCAAAATATGTGGTACAGATTTTAAGTGCTGTAGTAGGTCAGGGTGGAGAAGTCATTTATGGATGAAATGGGACTTGATTTGTCTCTAAAGTACAGATATAATTGTATTTGTATTGGAGGGGACAGGAAGTCCTAATTCCTTTCTTTATATTCTTAAGAGTTTGGGAAATAGTTCCATGTGGCATTTTGAAGTTCTTATTTAATGCTCTCAGGTCACTTGATTTGTGATCTATTTCTTTCAGATAGTCTTAGTACAAATCTATATGGCATTTTTCCTGTGTGAGATCTAAAATAGTGAAGCTACTAACTGAGGGCTTTGCCACTTAGAGATTCTTTGCTTCTGCATTTGGTGTTAGGTTTATATGAAACACCACAGTTTAAGTATAGTTACTGTTTCATTCATACTCAAGAGTCTTGTGAAGTGTTGCTCTTTTTTATTTGACTGGTATTTCCGAAGTGCTTCCTATGTAGCAGCAACAGTATCAGGAAATACCAAAAACAACTGTTGCTTAGCAACCAGTAGGTATGCTTTACATACAGAGGGTGTGTGTGTTTAGCCTATCAGCCTTTGATGCTCAGCATTTGCCTTGAGACATTGAAGGCCAGAGCAATTTATGTAGACATCTGAATTGACTTTTTTTTTTTTTTGAGTTTAATAAGGGGGCTCAGCTGCTTTGGGCATTCACCAAAGATACATTTGTGAAGATGATGCAACTCTTAAGTCCTCTTAAAAGATGTTTCGTTGCTTTCTTATAGACTTAGTGTTCATTTATTCACTTAATCAACAAATATAATATTTGAGTACTTACTTGGTACTAGGCACTATGCTTGGCATTGGAGATGGGGGAGAGTGAGTGCACATATGATCCCTATCCTCTGCAGATGATACTCAATCACACAAATGCAAAACTGGCTGTGACAAGTGTTTTAGAGAAATCACCGAAATGACACTTTAACTGATATCTACAAGAAGCACAGGAAGAGAACAGTGCTCTAGTCAAAGCAGACCCTCTGATGCCATGTCCATGTTGCCCTGGCTGGAGTGCAGTGGTGAGATCATGGCTCACTGCGGCCTCGACCTTCTGGGCTCAAGCGATCCTCCTGCTTCAGCCTCCCAAAGTTCTGGGATTATAGATGTGAGCCACCATGCCCAGCCTGTCCTTTTATTTTATCCTTCAAAAAGTTTTTGTTTTACAGGAAGAGTTTCATGAAACGAAATACTATTGAGCATGAGTACAAGTAAAACTGGGCCTGGAATGAATGAATACATCCCTCTTAGGTCTGGCCATCTATGCCATTTTTGGTGATGTCAGGGAGGTGGAGACTTGACCAGAAGTCTTCTTCTTTATTTTTTTTTGAGACAGAGACTTACTCTGTTGCCCAGGCTGGAGTGCAGTGGCACAATCTCAGCTCACTGCAACCTCTGCCTCCTGGGCTCGAGCAATTCTCCAGCCTCAACCTCCCGAGTAGCTGGGACTACAAGCTCACACCACCATGCCTGGCTAATTTTTTGTATTTTTAGTAGAGATGGGGTTTCACCATGTTGGCCAGGCTGGTCTCAAACTCCTGACCTCAAGCAATCCACCCGCCTTGGCCTCCCCACGTGCTGGGATTACCGATGTGAGCCACCGCACCTGGCTTTTTTGAGACAGATTCTCACTCTGCTGCCCAGGCTGGAGTGCAGTGGTGTGATCATAGCTCACTGTAACCTTGAACTCCTGGGCTCGAGTGATCTTCCCACCTGAGCCTCTTGAGTAGCTGGGTCTATAGGCATAAGCCACCATGCCCAGCTAGTTAAAAAACTTTTTTTTTTTTTTTTTTTTTTTTGGAGACAGGGTCTTGCTGTGTTGCTCAGACTTGTCTGAAACTCTTGGCCTCAAGTGATCCTTCTGCCTCAGCCTCTCAAATGTTGGAGTTACAGGCATGAACCACTGTGCCTGTCCTGGAATTCTTGTTGTCTTTATTAAACTGAGAGTGGTGGTAGAACAGCACAAGATGCTCCTTTTTGTCATGTAACATGAAGTAGAAGGATTTGATGGGTTTTTCATATAGAAGGTATTTTGTTTGAAACCATAGCAAGAACTTGATGCCTTAGAGTAGTTATTAAGTGACCAGTTATGTTGAGGCAAGACTTGATCAGGTTTAGTCAACTGTTAGTCCACCTACTTTTGATTCCTTTCTTGCCCCAATAACAGGCAGCCTTTGGGATGTACTGATAATGACAGATGAGACACTGGTCATACTGGTAGGATGTCACTTAATGTGGTGCAAAGTACCTTGAAATTATCTCTGATGAAATCAGGAGGGGAGAATGGCTGATGAAGTACCCTACCCTCAGTAAAGTATTGGTGGAGTGTCTGGGAGACACTGAGAGGTTGTGTGACCCAAACCAGGAGGAGGCAGGGTTGTATAATGCTAATTGAAGAATCCTGCTTATACTTCCTTTTTGGTCCTCCTCTAATGAAATTGGATTGTTTCTATTTCTCATTAGGCTTTGATGAGGAAAAGTTTATGGTGATTATCTAGGTGCTGACAGATTCAGAGAGAAGGCCCAAACATTTCTGTTTAACTTCATTTTTCTAGAGACCAGCTTTCCACATGGGAAGTAGTTGCCTCTTTCTCTGATGTCTGCCATGGTTATTTTTAATCACTTTTAAAAGGTTGAATGCAAAACTCTGGCAACAGTTATACCAAGAAGGAGCTATTATTATTTTTGTTTAATCCTTTTACTTATGGCACAGGATTAAACAAGGTCAGAAATTTACTTGTTTCTTTTTAATTTTAGTTAATTTTTGTAAATGAAAAAAATGAATTGTTCTGAGACTTTTTTGTTGAAATAATGCATTTATTTTCTTTATGTTTTATTGAATTTTTGCCAGTTCAAATCAGTCTTTCATAATAGTTTACAAGTAAGAATGCCTTATAAGTTTTATGACTGAAATATGTCTGATTTTTAATAAATGAATTAGGGCTCAATTTGTGTTGTTTAGGATTATTAATTATTGGTTAAGACCATATTTTTAAAGGTGATTTATTGAGATATAGTTGACAGGTTATAAACTCTAAAGTGTACAGTTGGTTAAGTTTTGACATATGTGTGTACTTGTAAGACTATCATCACAAACAAGACAGTGACCATATCTATTATACCCAAAGCTGTTTTCATACCCCTGGCTTCCTGATCCCTATCCCAGATAACTGATTTTTTTTTTTTTTTTAGACAGACTCTTGCTCTGTCCCCCAGGCTGGAGTGCAGTGGTGTGATCTTGGCTCACTGCAAGCTCCGCCTCCCAGGTTCACTCTATTCTCCTGCCTCAGCCTCCCGAATAGCTGGGACTACAGGTGCCCGCCACCACGCCCGGCTAACTTTTTGTATTTTTAGTAGAAACCGGGTTTCATCGTATTAGCCAGGATGGTCTCCATCTCCTGACCTCATGATCCACCCACCTCAGCCTCCCAAAGTGTTGGGATTACAGGCGTGAGTCACTGCACCTGGCCTAACTGATGTTTTTCTCATTGTACATTAACTTTCATTTCCTAGAATTTCCTCTTATTTTATATAAACGGAACCACACAGTATGTGGTTATCCTTCTTTCACTCAGCATAATTGAGAGTCATCCATGTTGTTAAGTGTATCAGTAGCTGATTCCTCTTTATTGCTGTGTAATAATGCATTTCATGGATGTACCTCAGTTTATTAATACATTTACCTACCAATGGACATGTTGGTTGTTTCCAGTTTTGGTTATTAACAAGTAAGTCTTCTATAAAAATTTGTTTACAAGGCTTTGTATGGACCTATATTTTTATTCCTTTTGGTTAAATACCTAGGAGTAAAATGGCTAGATCATATAATAGGCATATGCTTAACCTTTAAGGAAACCGTCAATGTCCCCAAGTATTTAATAGTTTTTGATGCTATTTGATATGGTTTGGTTTTAGGTCCTCATCCAAATTTCATGTTAGATTGTAATCCCCATGTGTCGAGGGAGGGAAGTGATTGGATTATGGGGCTGGTTTCCCCCATGCTGTTCTGGTAATAGTGAATTCTCACAAGATCTGATGGTTGTATAAACGTTAGTTTTTCCTGTGTTCTCACATGCTCTCTCACTTGCCTGCCACTGCCGTGTAAGACATGCCTTTTTCCTCTTTCATGATGGTTATAAGTTTCCTGAGTCTTTCCCAGCCATGTGGAACTGAGTCAACCCTCTTTCCTTTATAAATTACCCAGTCTTGGGTATTTCTTTGTATCAGTGTGAGAATGGACTAATACACTATTAAAATTATATTTTTAAAATTTATATTTCTGATTGCCACTAGTATATAGAAATATGATTGATCTTTTACGTTAATCTTCTCTGTCAGTCTGGCTAAGCTCACTTAGTTCTTATTAGTCCTAGACCTTTTTTTTTTTTGAGATGGAGTCTTGCTCTGTTGCCCAGGTGGGAGTGCAGTGGCACAATCTTGGCTCACTGCAACCTCTACCTCTCAGGTTCAAGAAACTCTTATGCCTCAGCCTCCTGAGTAGCTGGGCTTACAGGTGTGCGCCACCATGCCTGGCCAATTTTTGTATTTTCAGTAGAGACGGGGTTTCACCATGTTGGCCAGGCCAGCCTCAAACTCCTGATCTCAAGTGATCTGTCCACCTCGGCCTCCCAAAGTGCTGGGATTACAGGCATAAACCACTGCGCCTGGCGTCCTAGAGCTTTTTAGTAGATTCCATTAGATTTTCTATGTAAAGATTATGTCATCTGTGAATACAGTTTTAATTCTTCCCTTCCAGGCTTTTACAGCACTGGCTACAATCCCCAAGTACAATGTTAAATGGGGATGGTGAGAGCAGATTACTTGTCTTGTTTCTTCTCTTAGGGAGAAAGCATTTAGTCTTTCATCATTTGTGTATGCATTTTATCACTGGAGAAGTTTTCTTCTATTTCTAGTTTACTGAGTTTTTTTTTTTTTTTTCAAGAATGAACATTGAATTTTGGTAAGTGCTTTTTCTGAATCTACTGAGATGATCATATGATTTTTTTTTTTTTTTTTCTTTCTGAGACAGGATATTGCTCTATCTTCTAGGCTGGAATGCAGTGGCATGACTGTGGTTCACAGCAGCATTGACCTTTGGAGCTCAAGCAGTCCTCCCACCTTAGCCTCCCAAGTAGCTGGGACCACAGACATACTACACTGGCTGATTTTTTTTTTGTTTGTTTTTTTAGTAGAGATGAGGTCTCCTTATGTGGTCCAGGCTGGCCTTGAACTCCTGACCACAAGCAATCCTCCCACCTTCGTGTCTTAAAGTGTTGGGATTACAGGTGCAAGCCACTGCACCCAGCCTCTTTTCATTTGTTAATATGGTGAATTATTACATTGATTTACATGTTAGCCATTTGTTGCCTAACAATGGGGATGCATTCTGAGAAATGCATTGTTAGGTAATTTTGTTATGCAAACCTCATAGAGTGTACTTTCACAAACCTAGATGTTGTAGTCTACTACACACCTAGGCTATATGGTATAGCCTATTGCGCCTAGGCTACAAACCTGTACAGCATCTGACTGTATTTCATACCATAGGCAATTGTAATATAATGCTAAGTATTTATGTATCTAGATGTATCTATACATCGAAAAGGTACAGTAAAAATGCAGTATAAAAGATAAAAAATGGTACACTGTATAGGGCATTTACCATGAATGAACTTGCAGGCTTGGAAGTTGCTCTGGGTGAGTCAGTGAGTGGTGAATGAGTGTGAAGGCCTAGGACATTACTGTGCACTACTGTCGACTTTATAAACACAGTATACTTAAGCTATACTGAAATGAAAAATGTTTATAGAAAACCTTTTTCTTTCTTCAATAATAAATTAACCTTAGCTTACTGTGACTTTTTTTTACTTTGTAAACTTTAATTTTTTATAATATTTTGATTCTTATAATAATACTTAGCTTAAAACACAAGCACACTATGCAGCTGTACAAAAATACTCTTATGTCCTTATTCTGTAACTTTTTTCTATTTTTTTCTTACTTTTTAAATTTTTTTTGTTAAAAACTAAGACACAAACACACACATTAGCCTAGGCCTACATAGAGTCAGGATCATCAGTATCACTCTCTTCCACCTCGACATCTTGTCCCACTGGAAGGTCTTCAGGGGCAGTAACATGCGTGGAGCTGTCATCTCCAGTAACAGTGCCTTCTTCTGGATACCTCCTGAGGGACATGCTTGAGGCTGTTTTGCAGTTAACATTTTCCAGTGAAATTATTTATTTCCAGATTTTACTCTAGGTGTGGAGGTGCGTGTGCAAGTTTGTCACATGGGTAAGTTGTGTGTTGTCGGGCTTTGGTGTACAGATTATTTTGTCCTTTGTTTTATTTTTTTGAGATGGAGTCTCACTCTGTTGCCAGGCTGGAGTGCAGTGGTGCGATCTGGGCTCACTGCAGCCTCCACCTCCTGGGTTCAAGTGATTCTCCTGCCTCAGCCTCCCGAGTAGCTGGGACTACAGGTACATGCCACCACGCTCGGCTGATTTTTTGTATTTTTAGTAGAGACGGGGTTTCACCATGTTGGCCAGGGTGGTCTCAAACTCCAGACCTCGTTATCTGCCTGCCTCAGCCTCCCAAAGTGCTGGGATTACACGTGTGAGCCACTGTGCCCAGCCCATCTTTTTAAAACAAGTAGGAGTGGCCAGACACGGTGGCTCACACCTGTAATCCCAGCACTTTGGGAGGCTGAGGTGGATGGATCACAAAGTCAAGAGATTGAGACCATCCTGGCCAACACGGTGAAACCCTGTCTCTACTAAAAATACAAAAATTAGCTGGGCATGGTGGTGCGCACCTGTAATCCCAGCTACTTGGGAGGCTGAGGCAGGAGAATTGCTTGAACCCGGGAAGTGGAGGCTGCAGTGAGCCGAGATGAGGCCACTGCACGCCAGCTTGGCTACAGAGTGAGACTCAGTCTCAAAAAAAAAAAAAAAAAAAAAGTAAGTAGGGGTATACTCTAAAATAATGATGAAAGTATGGTGAATACATAAAGCAGTAACATAGTCACTTATTATCAAGTATTGTGTACTATATATAATTGTATGTGCTATACTTTTATATGACTGGCAGCACAGTAGACTTGTTTACATCAGCATCAACACAAACACATGAGTAGTGGGTTGTGCTACAATGTTGGGATGACTGTACTGTCACTAGGTGATAGGAATTTTTCAGCTTCCCTATATTCTTATGGGACCACCATAGCATATATGTCTGTCATTGACTGAAATGTCATTATGGAATGCATGACTGTATTAAAAGTAACCTTTCTTTTTCCTTTTTGAGATGGAGTCTTGCTCCGTCACCCAGGCTGGAGTGCAGAGGCGCAATCTCAGCTCACTGCAACCTTTGCCTCCCGGGTTCAAGCGATTCTCCTGCCTCAGCCTCTCGAGTAGCTGAAACTACAGGTGTGTGCCATCATGCCTGGCTAATTTTTCTATTTTTAGTAGAGACAAGGTTTTTACCATGTTGCCCAGGCTGGTCTCAAACTCCTGACCTCAGGAGTGATCTGCTTACCTTGGCCTCCCAAAGTGCTGGAATTACAGGTGTGCGCCACCATGCCTGCTCCTAAAAGTAACCTTTCATTCCTGAGATAAACCCCACTTGATTCTGCCGTATTCTTACTCTATTTATATATTGTTGCAATTGATTTCCTAAAATCTTGTTTAAAAAATTTGCATTTCTGTTTATGAATGATACTGGTTTGAACTGAGTTTCGTAATATCTTTGTTTTTGATATCAGGGTAACACTGGAAACCTTGAATGAGTTGGAGAATGTTCCTTTTCTTCAGTTTTCTGGAACAGTTTGCATAGAACTGGTATAGTTTCCTTAAATGTTCAATGGAATTTACCAATGAATCCAGCTAGTCTCAAGTTTTCTTTGTCGAAAAGTTTTTAACTGCAAATTCAATTTCTTTATGCCATACAAGGCTATTAAAGTTATCTGTTACTTGAACGAGCTTAACACACTTTTCAGAAGATCCGTATATATATATTTACATGTTTATACACACACACGTATATATTTTTGTAAAAGCTTTGAAAGAAAGAATCAAACAAAATACATAGAAACAAATGATCTGGACATACAGACAAAGCTGTGATTCACCCGGAACTTAAACAAATCACAAATTTCATAGTTTAACATTGGGGGGGGGGAGCAAAACAACAAACAAATAATACATTTTCCACCTCACTAATAAAATATGGGAAGACCTGACTATGAGGGTAGAGATCAAGGCTAAATAAAGCTTTATTTGCATTAAAATTTAATTTTTATAGAGACAGGGTCTCACTGTGTTGCCGAGGCTGGTTTCGAACTCCTAGAGTTCAAGGGATCCTCCTGCCTAGACCTCCCAAAGTGTTGGGATTACAGGCGTGAGCCACCATGCCCAGCCTAAAGCTTTAAATCATTGGTAATTATTACAACCTGCAGCCCGGGCTATACATGTTGCTGGGAGCTGATTACTCCTATATCTCACTGCAGCATAGAGTTTAGTTATGGCTTCTCCCTACAATATTGTGAGTTTAGTGTGGAGAACTGTAAAGAAAAACAAAAGAAACCCCAAATAATAATCACAACAAATATAACAACAACCACAATAATAATTATAATAATAAACCCCTAAGGGATGTGTGAGCTGGTTTTAATTATGTAGACCAAGAGATATTGGTTCTGATTTGCATTCATCTCTACAGTAAATAAAACCTTGTTTTTAAAAAGGTTCACATGTTCCTAATGTTAAAACACATATATATACACTTTAACCTTTTTCCTTTCATATGCAAAGATGTTACTTTTCATTATCTCAAGAATATCTTCTTTGAAGTCTGTGAGGGTGAATTTCAGCCACCAGAAATTGGTGAAGTGGGGGACAAGGGGGTGTGCTTGTCTCTGTGGGTACAAGTCTAAGTAAAGGAGGAGCACATAGGGGCCAAAAAGGGACAGGGAAGGGAAGTTGAGGCAGAAGGATACCTCCCTAGGGGAAGGCAAGAGGCTCTAAGTGGTAGAGCAAAAACATGGGTCCCTGGCAGCAGGCTGGCCGGCATAGCCTTAAGGTCTCAGCTGTCAATTTTTTTTTCAGTCTTTTTTCCTTCTTTGTTTCATTTTGGATAATTTCTCTTGCTACATCTGGAAGTTCACTAATTTTCTTTTCTGTAGTGTCTAATCTGCTGTTTGTCCCATCCGGTATATTTTTCATCTCAGTCGACATGGTTTTTATCTCTAGAAGTTTAATTTGGATCTTTTTTTTTTTATATCCCAGGTCTCTTAGCCAGTCTTTAGCTTCTTGGACATATGGAATACAATTCTTTAAAAAAAATTTTTTTTTACATAGCTATCTCCTCAAACATATAATACTCAAACATATGTATTTATTTACTTAGAAATGCTGGGGTTTGGAGACGTTAGAATCAATAATGCTTATTATTTCTTGATCCTAAATATTATCAGAACATAAAATAATTCAAATTATAAGTGATAAAAGGATGTATTATAATCTTCTGATCTCTTAGGCTAATAGAATAAACAAATCATCTCTTAAAATACAATCAAGTGATATAATATTCAGAGAAGTAATTACTAATGTTATTTATTTAGAAAACATATATGCCTTTCAGACTATTGTATCCGTTTGGTTGCTTTCCTTTTATAAAGGAAAGTCTTCAATACACTACAATAATTATTGAAGAATGAGTAGTTTTATCATTTATCTCACCATAATTTAACAAATACTTGGGTATAGAGTTGAACTGGTTTATCTACTCTTTACACTTTTGAAAGGCATTCAATTAAGGTTAGTTTTCGTAAGGATTTTAGAGTCTCAGATGGTACTTTTCAGCTTTAGGAAATTGGAATGTGTCCCTGGGCTATGCCCCTGCCAGAGTGCCAAGCTGAAAGAATGTAGGAAACCTCTAACCAGGCCCTTCAGGGGACTCTGCAAAATAATGAGGTCACTAGCATGGAGAGCTCTGGACTGTGAGGCAGTTGGAACAGGATTCTATAACTTCTTTCCAATATTATTATTATATATTGTATCTCTTTGAGGCTGAGAATCCAGGGAAGGGAAAGCAGAAATGGGGTTGCTCAACTGAGAGGTTAAAAAAAAGAGGGGTGGGCCGGGCATGGTGGCTCACGCCTGTAATCCCAGCACTTTGGGAGGCTGAGGTGGGCAGATCACGAGGTCAGGAGATTGAGACCATCCTGGCTAACATGGTGAAACTCCATCTCTACGAAAAAAATGCAAAAAAATGAGTAGGGCGTCGTGGCGAGCACCTGTAGTCCCAGCTACCCTGGAGACTGAGGCAGGAGAATGGTGGGAACCCAGGAGGTGGAGCTTGCAGTGAGCCGAGATTGTGCCGCTGCACTCCAGCCTGGGCAACAGAGCGAGACGCTGTCAAAACAAAAACAAACAAACAAACAAACAAAATATATATATATCTATATATATATATGAGGGATGAAGGACCAGAAGTTAGAAGAAGGAAGAGCAGTCTTGCAAACTTGAGGGAGTGAAGAGAGGAGAGGGATGTGATTAGAGAAAGAAAGCTCCCTTAGAGGCCCTGGAGGTAATGCAGTTCTGGAATACAATTCTAATAACTACTACTTTCCCGTTCTTTATTCTCACATATTTCTGTGTTCTCATTCCCTGTCCTCCTTCCTCTCTCTCTCTTACTCTCTTTTTCTCTCTTCTTCTTTCTCTTCTAGACACACACACACACACACACACACACACACACACACACACACCCCTGTTTAAGAAGTGAATGTTAATATGGAAAGCAGATGACAAGGGAGGTTAGATTGAATTGTGGAGTATTTATTTTAGTTTTTATTTCTATAGTTTTAGGGGTAGCCAGGATGGTCTTAATCTCCTGACCTCGTGATCTGCCCGCCATGTAAAGAGACTTTCTTTACATGGATGAATTGTATAGTGGCGAAGTGTTGGCTTTTAGTGTACCCGTCACCCCAATAGTGTACATTACAACTCTTTTCTATTTAACTACTGTATGCTTCTGATCCAGGGAAGTTATCTTTTAAAATTTCCTTTAATTCCCTGGTACAGATCCTTCTTGCCTTCTGATGGCATTGTATTCCAATAAACTCATCATAAGTTGAAAATATCATACATTGGGCCAGGTGCGGTGGCTCACACCTGTAATCCTAACACTTTGGGAGGCTGAGGCAGGCAGATTGCTTGAGCTCAGGAGTTTGAGACCAACCTGGGTAACGTGAAACCTGTTTCTACCAAAAATACAAAAAATTAGCTGGGTATGGTGGTGCGTGCCTATGGTCCCAGCTACTTGGGGGGCTGAGGTGTGAGGATCGATAGAGCCTGGGAGGCAGGGGTTGTAGTGAGCTGAAATCGCACCCCTGTACTCCAGCCTGGGCGACAAAGCGAGACCCTCTCAAAAAAAAAAAAAAATTACAAATTGAAAATGAATGTAATACACCTAACCTACTGAACGTCATAGCTTAGCTTAGCCTACCTTAAATGTGTTCAGAACACTTATGTTAGCCTAAAGTTTGGCAAAATCATTTAACACAGAATGTTTTTTTTGAGTTGGAGTCTTGCTCTGTCGCCCAGGCTGGAGGGCAGTGGTGCTATCTCAGCTCACTGCAAGCTCCGCCTCCCGGGTTCACGCCATTCTCCTGCCTCAGCCTTCCCAGTATTTGGGACTACAGGCGCCCACCACCACGCCTGGCTAAGTTTTTGTATTTTTAGTAGAGGCGGGGTTTCATCGTGTTAACCAGGATGATCTCGATCTCCTGACCTCATGATCCACCCGCCTCGGCCTCCCAAAGTGCTGGGATTACAGGTGTGAGCCACCGCACCCAGCCACGCAAAGCCTTTTATATAATAAAGTATTGAATACCTCATGTAACTTATTAAATACTGTACTGAAAGTGAAAAACAGAGGGGTCATATGGGTCCTTTAAGTACAATTTTACTGAGTGAGTATAGCTTTTGCACCATTGTAAAGTGGAAAAATTATAAGTTGAACCATCATAAGTTCGGGACCATCTGTCTGTACAATCTTATATGTAATTAATTCAGAGGTTTATTGATTGATTGATAACATTTTCATGCTGTAGCACCCTTAGTTCTACTTTATTAGCAGTTGTGATTGTATTGTTTATTGTATAAGAAGTCTTAAATCCTGTGTTCATAAAATTCCTTCCAAAGAAGTCAGCATACTTCATGCTAATTAATTTATTGATTGTCTCAGCCTTTGGCTTTTACCATACCCAAAGAGTATCCCACTTCCTCAGGCATCCAGGATCCTGCTTCAGCTTAAGGGTCATTGTGTGATCTTGTACTGTGCTAATGAAAGGAACGCTCAGATGATAGTGTTGTGGGCAGAGCCCAGGCCTGATTCTCGGGGACTTCGAAACTTCTGGCCAGTAGGAAGGAATACATGTGACGCTGTCCTTGAACTCAAAACTACCCACCACATGTAGAATTTGCTCTGACACTGCAAATACTCAATTGGACTCAGTGCAATATTTGTATCTCAAAGGAATTGAAAGCTGAGATTTCAAATGAGTTTCATGGAATTTTGATCACTTAGAAAATAATTAATGGAAAAATATCTAGCTGTTAAAATTGCATCATTCTTCTTGCAATGCTTTTAATTTTGTTACACATGTTTTTTGTTTTTATTCTTGAGTTCTGGTCTGAAAGGATTGTCAGTGTTTTGTGTTTGATCAGAAGATCCATTGCCCTTTCTTGTATCCCTGCCCTACCTCCATGAGTCTCCTTGTAATACAATTTCAGAAGAAAAGATGAAAATTGAGGTCTTTGTTAACTCCTAACAGGTGATAGAAGGACATGATAGAACCTGGCAGATTTTCAGTGGAAAAGATTGAGGCTAGAATTAAAAGACTATGTATGTGTTTGCATGCATTCTATAGTCTTATCTGTTGGTAATTGAAAAGTTACAAAGTAATGTATGCAAAATACATGTAAGGTATATAGAATAACAGGACAATGAATACCCAATGTACACAACCCTCGGATTAAGAAAAAAATTATTGTTACCATTGAAGATCTCCGTGCCTTTCCCCTTTCTGAGGTAATCTGAATTTTGTGTTTTCTTTATACGTGAACCACATAGTTTGTATCCCTAAACTGTGGTTTAATTTTACATGTTTTTGACACTAATCAAATGGAATCACAGTGCAGATATTTTTCTGTGATTTGGTTTTTTCCCGTAATGTCCTGTGTGTTTGCTTTGGTTAGATTTTGCACGTAATCATGGGCTGCTTGCACACAGATGTATAAGTTTATTTTGTAGTAATTTTCCTTATTCATCTCAGAGAATATGATTTTTATATTTCGGTCTTGTGAAAGTAAAAGAGAATGATTTGCGACTGGATAAAAAAAAAACAACCAGTCTTCTTTAAGGCATTCTGTCTCCATGCACTCCACCATCCTCACTCTGGAACCCATTGCAGAGGAGCTCTTCAAGGGGGTGTTAGATTTTTCCTCTTTTACCTCGCCTTGGGCAGGCTGAGACACCTTCTGCTCTTCAAATAGTTGTGGCCTAGTGCTTCTTTACCCTATATATAAGAATCACCAGGGGAGGGGAGCTTTAAGAATATTCACACCTGTGTGCAAACACGGACCAATTAAATTAGAATATCTCCTTTACCTACAATTAAGTTAGATTATTTCTTTTACCTGTTTTTAAATGAAAATTTCAATTTTGTTTTAATTGAGTTGCTTCTTTCATATTGATTGTAGGTCTTTACATATTCTGTATATTGATCCTTGGACTCTTACGTGTTATAAATATTTTCTCCTAGTTGATTGATTTGTCTTTATGATTCCTTGTGGCTTACAGAAGTTTTTGATTTTTAAAATTTGAGACTTCAGCATTATGACATCTGTATTTTGTGTCTTAACTAAGAAGACTTTCTTTACTCCTAAGTTTTAAGCAATTTTTCCTATATCTTACTGTATTTATAATTTTACTTCCAACATTTAGCACTTTAAGCTACCTACAGTTTATTTTATTTATTTATTTATTTATTTTGAAACAGGGTCTCACTCTGTCACCCAGTCTGGAGTGTAGTAGCATGATCTCAGCTCACTGCAGCCTTGACCTCCTGGGCTCAGGTGATCCTCCCACCTCAGCCTCCTAAGTAGCTAGGTCTACAGGCATTCACCACCATGCCCGGCTAATTTTTGTATTTTTTTGTAGAGATGCGGTTTCACCATCTTGCCTAGGCTGGTCTTGAATTCTTGGGCCCAAGCAGTCCACCTGCTTTGGCCTCCCAAGGCCACTGTGCCCAGCCTGCAGGTTATTTATTTATTTACTTAGGGATGGAGTCTGTTTGTTTGTTTGTTCATTTACGGACAGAGTCTCGCCGTATTGCCAGGCTGGAGTGCAGTGGCGCGATCTCGGCTCACTGCAACCTCTGCCTCCCGGGTTCAAGTGATTCTCCTGCCTCAGCCTCCTGAGTAGCTGGGATTACAGGCACCTGCTACCATACCTGGCTAATTTTTGTATTTTTAGAAGAGACAGAGTTTCACCACGTTGGCCAGGATGGTCTCAATCTCCTGATCTCGTGATCCACCCACCTCGGCCTCCCACAGTGCTGGGATTACAGTCGTGAGCCACCGTGCCCAGCCTATTTTTTAATGTATGGTAAGAATCTAACTTTTCTTCAAACAGATAGCCAGCTGTCCTATTATCATTTGAGTGGTTCTCCCTCCTAGTGATCTGAAGTACTTTTTTTTTTTGAGACCTAGTCTCGCTCTGTCATCCAGGCTGGTGTGCAGTGGCGCGATCTCGGCTCACTGCAAGCTCTACCTCCTGGGTTCATGCCATTCTCCTGCCTCAGCCTCCCGAGTAGCTGGGACTACAGGCGCCCGCCACCACGCCCAGCTCATTTTTTGTATTTTTAGTAGAGATGGGGTTTCACCGTGTTAGCCAGGATGGTCTGGATCTCCTGACCTCGTGGTGATGTGAAATACTTTTAAAATAATTTCCCTAATGTCTGTTTCTAGACTGTTTCCTTCTAATGATATCTTTGCCAATTTCTAGTTGAATATCATTATCTTTTAATTACTAATGTGTCATAGGATTTTTTCAATTTGATAGAGCAAGTCTTTTCTCGTTACTCTTTTGCAAACATTTCTCATCTATTTTGGGCATTCTTCTATTAGATCTTAAAAATTACTTTTTATCAATGTGAAATTCATATCACAGAATGTTAGCCATTTTAAAGGAAACAGTTGTAATGAGTATGACTAGTAGTACTTCTTGTGGTTTTGATTTACATTTTCCTAATGTCTGATGATGTTGAGCATCTTTCCATAAGCTTGTCGGCTGTAATTGTATCTTCTTTGGAGAAATGCCTATTCAGATCCTTTGCCCATTTTTTTTTTTCATTTGATTTTTAAGATAAGCTTGTTAGGCCGGGTGCAGTGGCTCATGCCTGTAATCCCAGTGCTTTGGGAGGCCGAGGTGGGTGGATAATGAGGTCCGGAGTTTGAGACCAGCCTGGCCAATATGATGAAACCCCGTCTCTACTAAAAATACGAAAAATTAGCTGGGCATGGTAGCGTGCATCTGTAATCCCAGCTACTTAGGAGGCTGAGGCAGGAGAATCACTTGAACCCAGGAGGCAGAGGTTGCACTAAGCTGAGATTGCGCCATTGCACTCCAACCTGTGTGACAGAGCAGGACTCCGTCTCGAGAGGAAAAAAAAAAAGATAAACTGGTTAATTTCTATTAAAAGGTCATGATTGGAATTTGTGATCGCATTGACTTTTTCAACTCATTTTTAATTGACATCTTTATATTATTGAGTCTTTTTTGATCAAAAGCAGGGTTTATTTGTTTAGGTCTCTTTTATGTTTTCAAGTGATCCTCATACTTCAGCCTCCTGAATAGCTGGGACCACAGGCATGTGCCACTATGCCTGGCTAATTTTTACATTTTATTTTTTGAGCAAAGTCTCACTCTGTTGCTCAGGCTAGAGTGCAGTGGTGCGATCTCAGCTCACTGCAACCTCCGCCTCTCAAGTTCAAGTGATTCTTGTGTCTCAGCCTCCCCAGTAGCTGGAATTACAGGCATTCACCACCATGCCTGGCTAATTTTTGTATTTTTAATAGAGATGGGGTTTCACCATGTTGGGCAGGCTAGTCTCGAACTCCTGACTTCAAGTGATCCACCCACCTTGGCCTCCCAAAGAGCTGAGATTATAGGCATGAACCACCGTGGCCGGCCTTCCTTCATGTTTTTAAAAATAATTTTAAAATTCAAATTAGATTTCACACCCTACTAGCTTGTGGTTTTGGTTGCTACTTAGAATTGATCTTTTTTTCTCCTTGCATTTTCAAATTTATTATTGTTGGCATATAGGCATGTTATCAATAATATAATTTGTGAGTATGTCCTTTTAGATGTTCTAGATAGTCATTTTATTTGTAAATAATAAACACATAGTCTCTTTTCCAATATTTATTCCTCTTCCTTTTCTGATTTTGTTGGCTAGGGCTGCTCCAGCTTAGTGTTGAGTTGTAGGTGGTATCTCCTCCTAACTGTAATGGGAATGCCAGTAATGTTATAGTGTTAAGTATGATATATATATATAGACATATATTTACATATTATATATCATATATATAAATAAATTAACATATTTATTTTAATTAAGTGCTTATTAAGTGTCCTTTTTTTTAGATGTTTAATACTAATTGGTGGCCAGGCGTGGTGGCTCACGTCTGTAATCCCAGCATTTTGGGAGGCTGAGGTGCATGGATCGCTTGAGTCCAGGAGTTCAAGACCAGCTTGGGCAACATGGAGAAACTCCGTCTCTATTAAAAACACAAAAATTAGCTGGGCATCATGGTACATGCCCGTAATCCCAGCTACTCGGGAGACTGAACCATGAGAATTGCTTGAACCTGGGAGGCTGAGGTTGTGGAGCTGAGATTGTACCACTTCACTCCAGTGTGGGTGACAGAAGTGAGGCTCTGTCTCAAAAAAAAAAAAAAAAAAAAAAAAAGAAAGAAATACTAGTTGGTGGTACATTTTGTCATATTCTTTTTTGGACATTTGTTAAGTTGACCTCCCCCATTGCTATATAGTGAGTTATATTTAATAGACTCTCATAAGATATACTTGCTTGAATGTGTAATCTTCAATATATTGTGGAGATTCATGTTAGTATTTTATTTAGGATTTTTGCGTCTATGTTCATTATTGAGATTGGCCTGTATTCTTTGCTTTCCTTACTTGGCTTTGCAATCTAGAATACACTTACTTATAGCATGGTAGGGGGTTTTTCATCTTATTCTGTGCTTTGGAATAGTTTACCGAACATGGGAAGCAAGATATTACATTTGTCTTTACATTTGTTTATGATGTAGTATATATTCAGTACTTATGTATTTCATCTTTTTGCAGTTAAATCTATCAATCCATTTTATGGTTTTGTATTTTATGATACCTTCTTTAATCTGTCAAGTTTAGTGTGAAGTAGATAAAGAATAATGTTTTAATTCATTTCTTTTCCCTGTATAGCTCCACTACTATATTACCATTTAGTGAGAAATCTTTTTTCTATTGATCTGAAATGCCTCCTTTATCATATATTAAATAATTTATACATTTGGATTTGTTTCTTAGTGTTTTATTCAAGCATCTTTTGTTTTTTTTTTGAAACAGTCTCACCCTGTTGCCCAGGCTGGAGGGTAGTGGTGGTATCGCGTCTGACTGCAACCTCTGCCTCCTGGGTTCAAGCGATTCTCCTGCCTCAGCCTCCCAAGTAGCTGGGATTGCAGGTGCCCACCACCACACCTGGCTAATTTTTGTATTTTTGGTAGAGACGAGGTTTCTCCATGTTGGCCAGGCTGGTCTCGAACTCTTGACCTCAGATGATCCACCCATCTTGGCCTCCCAAAGTGCTGGGATTACAGGTGTGAGCCACTGCACCTGGCCTCAAGCATCTTTTAAAGATAATTTTGGTAAACTCTTTTGAAAACTAGATTGAAAGACAAGTATATTTTTAAGCTGACTTTAATACATTTTAATTAATCAGACTTTGCTCTAGTTTCACTCTATGTATTTTACATTCCTCTGCCTTTTTTGGAACAGTTGTTGGAGATCAGTGGAGAGGAGTTTTCAGTGAATCTCCTAAGCTTGGTTTTTCTGGTGTATTGATTTACTGAGGCTGCCATAGGAAAGTATCACAAACTGAATGGCTTAAACAATAGAAATTTATTATCTCACAGCTATGAAGGATAGAAGTGTGAGATCAAGGTGTTGGGAGGGCTGGTTCCTCCTAAAGGCTTTGAAGGAGAATCTGTTGCATGTCTCTCTTACCCTGTGTTGGTGGCTGGTAATCTTTGGCTTGTTAAACAGGGATCCTAATCCCCTGGTCTGTGGACTGGTACTATTCTGTGGCCTGTTAGGAACTGGGCCACAGCAGCAGGGGGTGAGTGGTGAACAAGCATTACTGTTTGAGCTCCGCCTCTGTCAGATCAGTGATGGCATTAGATTCTCATAGGAGTGCGAGCCCTGTTGTGAACTGCATATGAGGGGTGTAGGTTATGTGCTCTTTATTAGAATCTAATGCCTGATGATCGAGGGCCGGGCACGTTGGCTCACGCCTGTAATCCCGGCACTTGGGGAGGCCAAGGTGGGCGGATCACGAGGTCAGGAGATCAAGACCATCCTGCCTAACATGGTGAAACACCGTCTCTGCTAAAAATACAAAAAATTAGCCGGGGGTGGTGGCACGCGCCTGAAGTCCCAGCTACTTGGGAGGCTGAGGCAGGAGAATCGCTTGAACCCAGGAGGTGGAGGTTGCAGTGAGTCGAGATCGCGCCACTGCACTGCAGCGTGGGTGAGGGAGTGAACCTCTATCTCAAAAAAAAAAAGCAAAAAAACCCCCAAAAAACCAAGTATACAAATAAATGACCAAGATCGTTTCAAGGAGTGGCAAGTACTGTGAAGGAAATAGAACAGCGTGCTGGGCTAGAAAGAGACTGTAGGAGATTAATTTAGATCTGGGTTTTTCCACCTCGGTACTGTTGACATTTTGGACTGGATAATTCTTTGTGGAAAAAGGACGGCTGTCCTGTGTACGGTAGGATGTTTAGCAGCATCCCTGGCCTTTACACTTTAGAGGCCAATGGTACTTTCCCCAATGGTGACAGCCAAAGATGTCTCCAGACATGGCCAGATGTCCTGGGGTGGGAATGGGAAGGCAAAATGCCCCAGTTAAGAACTGCATTGGTTTTTAGATTGAGTGGTCAGGGAAGGCTTTGTTTTAGTGTCTTTGCAGAAGAGAAACATTTCTTCTCAGTTCAGATAAGAATTTCATAGAACAATGTAATTCTGTGTTCTGTGAAACAGCCAGTTGGATCTTTTACCTGACAGGCTGAGATTACAAAATGAAGTAGATGTGTTTAGACATTAAAACAGTCCCTCTTGTTTCATAATTTTCTGAAGTCACTTGCCAAAGTGACCCATACCAGTGTCTTTGTCAGTGAGGTTGTGGGTATTTGGAAAGCTGTCTCCTGGAAGTGTGCATCTAAGGAATATGAAGAGGAAGCGGTCTGTTCAGTCCACTCCTGGAATCTTAGTGCAGTGCTTCTCAGTCTTTAATGAACATCAGAACTGCTGCTGGGAGAGCCTGTTAAAACACAGATTCCAGGACCCCACTCTTAGAGACTCTGATTCAGTGGGTCTGTGGGGAGGCCTGGGAGTTTGCAGTTTGAACCATGCTCCAGAGTGCTGCTGATGCTGCTGTTCTCTGCGTTGAATAGCACTAACCGTAGAGCTCCATTTGGTTACGTTCAGGGAAGCCCTGACTTGGACTGGTCATGAGCCATTGGGAGTATGGTTTTCGAGCTGCTTCTCTTCTCTGTTCTTTTCTTCTGTCCTTTTTACTTCATTTTAGTCAAACTCGGTAGCTTTCCCTACGTCATCTGTCATAGGAAAAGCCTTTCAAGTGTTGATTGGGCGGGCTGTGATACAACTGAGGTGTCCTAAATTGCAATCATGTAAGTAATTTGAGATGTTTTCACCTATTATACTGAGAAATTCCATGAAGTGACACTTTTAATTTGCTCAGCTTATTTTACACAGAGAAAAGAAATGAGCCATTGGCAGAATTTGTCATAACGGGAAGTCCTCTGGTATAGTTTTACCTGTTTATGGGGAGATAGTCACATTCAATTGTTGGGCCAGTAATTATTATGTAAAATGTGTATAACCCTGCAGGGGTAGGTTCTGGAGAAGGAGAATGGATGTTCGTAGGCCATACTGAAATCTTTTGCTCCTCTTAACCCATTGAACTAAATTTGTTTAAGAAGAAGTATAATTATTTTTATCAGTAAATCTAAATAGACCCTGCATTATTGTTGCTGAATGGGGTTTAACAATGTATGTATATGTGTATATGTATATATTTTGTTGTTTGATTACAAAAATAATTTGAACACTTCAGAAACAAAAAATCAAACTTTACTTAATTGTATGTCTTAAAGTGAGAGTCCCCACTAAGCCTATTTCTAGAGAATTAAAGTTGTGAATGTGGCGTGTCTGGAGGTTTCATTTGTCCCACTTTGAGAGGCAGTGATTAAAGAGATGGTTCATTGTTATATCATTGCACTTTTTATTCTAAGACATTTTGTTACAGCAGATCATTCCATTTTTAAGATGGTGCATTATCCTCATCTATAGGCCAGTGCCATGGTATTTCACTTGGGAATATAATCCTGTGCTGTGTTTGGAGTAAAGTGTTGTAAGAAGGTTGAACTTTTTGTTTG
Organism: Mandrillus leucophaeus; assembly: GCF_000951045.1. NCBI lineage: Eukaryota > Metazoa > Chordata > Mammalia > Primates > Cercopithecidae > Mandrillus > Mandrillus leucophaeus. Next base: position 387,058 of record NW_012102143.1, read on the forward strand.
TTTGTTTGTTTGTTTTGAGATAGAGTTTTGCTTGTTTTCTTTTTTTGAGATGGAGTTTTACTCCTGTTGCCTAGGCTGGAGTGCAAGGGCACGATCTCAGCTCATTGCAACCTCTGCCTCCTGGGTTCAAGCGATTCTTGTGCCTCAGCCTCCTGAGTAGCTGTGATTACAGGCACGTGCCATCACGCCTGGCTAATTTTTGTATTTTTAGTAGAGGCGGGGTTTCACCACGTTGGCCAGGCTGGTCTCAAATTCCTGACCTCAGGTGATCCACCTGTCTTGACCTCCCAAAGCACTGGGATTACAAGCATGAGCCACTGTGCCCGGCCAAATTTTTTTTCTTTTTTCTTTTTTTAACATAGAAAATATAGATGAAATTCTTTCTTTAAAAATGTATATCCTTTCTTTCTCTAATATAATAGATTCTGTATTCTGTAAGCATTATGAAAATAATTTACTTTTTCTATCTTTGCTTCTTTACTGAGCATGTTTCTCATGTATGGAAGACCGGGGACACAGCAGACCTACTTCTGTGTAAGGAGTGCCAACTGTCCTGACTCTTCTGTAGGATGTGCTCTAAGCACATAGCACATCCACCTGGAGGAAATGTATTGGGCTGATAGTGGCTTAGAAGCAGCTCTAGTTTGAAACTAAAGTTAATGTGAGAGATTTGACTAGAAGTGGATGAATTGAATGTGATTCTGCTCTAGGGTGACTTTCACTGACTGAGAACTTGGAATTCATGGGAGAGAAAAGGCTTGTGAAGCTAGATGATCCCAAGGCCTGTAGAAGAACACACACTTAGAGTCTCTCAGACCTGTTTAAAGGGATGCTAGCTCCTGGCAAGATAGAGATTCTGAGCTGGAAGAAACTTTAGATTGTCATCTCATACAACTGATTTAGACTTTGTCAAAGTATTTAAGGGTTTGAGGGATTGGAAAACATTTTTTAATCTGCTTGCTGAAACCTTTGGCTTCTAAAGTGAAGGATGAACTAGAGGCTGAGAAACAGCAAATTTAAGAAGAACAAACGTGCTACTCTGTCAGGGAGAACTGGAGGATATGTTGTTATGTAAAAGCTGCTTAAAGATAGTCGTTGTATTCTGGGGAAATTAGAAAAAAAACACTGAAAAATAATCGTACATGGTTTATGTAAATAATTAAAAAGTAGGCCAGGCATGGTGGCTCACACCTGTAATCCTAGCACTTTGGGAGGCTGAGGTGGGTGGATCACCTGAGGTCAGGAGTTCGAGACCAGCCTGGCCAACATGGTAAAACCCTGTCTCTATTATTAAAAAAAAAAATACAAAAATTAGCTGAATGTGGTGGTACATGCCTGTAATCCCAGCTACTTGGGAGGCTGAGGCAGGAGAATTGCTTGAACCCAGGAGGCAGAGGTTGCAGTGAGCCGAGATCACGCCACTCCCCTCCAGCCTTGGCAACAGAGTGATACTCATCTCCAAAAAGAATTAAAAAGTAATATAAGTGGAACAAAGTTCTTAATTGTAACAGAGTTTTAAAATTATTACTGACATATAATAAAAAGACTATTTTTATGTATTGTTTTTGGGCATTATTGAACTTCTAATCCTTTTTGAGTATTGGATTTTCTAGATAGTGATTTCCTTTATAACTGATCATTTTGTCTCATTTCTAATATTTTTATCACCTTTTTTGTTATGTAGCAGACTATCTCTTTTAGAACATTATTAAATAACAAATAGCAGGCTTTTCCTATTCTTAAGTTAATAGGAATGCCTCTGGTGCTTTATCATTATTCATGTTATTTTATGTTGCTAATTTTTGTTTAAACATTTTTCCTTTTAGCTTTTATTTCTAAACTAAACTTTTAATTTTTATTTTATTTTTTGAGATGGAATCTCACTCTGTCACCCAGGCTGGAGCAAGTAGTGTGATTTGGGCTCACTGCAACTTGCACCTCCCAGGTTCAAGCAAATCTCCTGGCTCAGCCTCTTGAGTAACTGGGATTACATGTGCATGCCTCCGCATCCAGCTAATTTTTTGTATTTTCAGTAGAGACAACGTTTCACCATGTTGGCCAGGCTGGTCTTGAATTCCTGACCTCAAGTGATCTGGCTGCCTCAACCTCCTAAAGTGCTGGGATTACAGGCATGAGCCACTGTGCCCGGCACAAATATAAACTTTTTATTTTGAGCTACTTGTAGAATCACATGCAATTGTAAGAAATAATGTAGAGAAATCCCGTGTACCCTTCACCTAGTTTTTTCTTGTGTAACTAAGGTACAGTTATCACAATCAGGTAACTACACATACCTTGTTCACAGTCTACCATTTTCACTTGTACTCTGTATTCAGATTTTGCCAGTTTTACTTTTACTCATTTGTGTGTGTGTTCTGTCACATCTGTAGATTTGTGTGACCACCACCACAGACAAGATAGAGTTCCATCACAAAGATCCCTTGTGCTGCATTTTCATAGCCACAGCTGTTGCCCTCCCTCTCTGCCTCCCTAACCCCATCCAAGCACTAAACTCTATAATTTTGTCATTTCCAGAATGCTATATAAGCAGAATAATATAGTATGTAACCTTTGAGATTGACTTTTCTTTATTCAGTGTAATTCTTTGAGATTCATTCAGATTGGTGCATGTATCAATAGTTTGTTTTTCTTCATTGCTGAGTAGTATTCCATGGCATTCATGCACCACAGCTTGCTTAACCATTCATCTGTTGAATGACAGTTGGTTGTTTTCAGGATTTGGCTATTATGAATCAAGCCACCATCAACCATGTGCGGTGTTCATTTCTCTGGAATAAATGCTCATGAATGCATATACCCTTTACTTAGACTCATCTGTTGGTAACATTTTGTCCCATTTGCTTATTGTTTGCTTCCTTTCTCTCTCTCCACTTTTCCATACACACACAAATATAAACTAAAATTTTTCCTTAACTGCTTAAAATAAATTTGACTACATCATTACTCCCACATACTTCTGTATTTCCAAGAATTAAGATTATTTTCTTACATACTATGATGATTAATATTAGGTGACGGCTTGATTGGATTGAGGCCTAGGTAGCTGGTAAAGTATTGTTTCTGGGGTGTCTGTGAGAGTGTTGCCAGAGGAGATTGACATTTCAGTCAGTAGACTGGGAGAGGAAGACCCACCCTCAGTGTGGGCGGACACCATCCAATTGGCTGCCAGTGCGTCTAGAACAAGTGGGTTAAGCTGGCTTGCTGAGTCATCTGACTTTTATTTTTCTCCCATGCTGGATGCTTCAGTCCACTCCTGCTGCCCTTGGACATCGACTCTGGGTTCTTCCGCCTTTGGACTCTTGGACTTACACCAGTGGTTTGCCCGGGGCTCTTGGGCTTTCAGCCACGGACTGAAGGCAGCACTTTTGGCTTCCCTACTTTTGAGGCTTTTGGAAATGGACTGAGCCACTAATGGCTTCTTTCTTCCTCAGCTTGCACATGGCTTGTAGTGGGACTTTGCCTTGTGATTGTATGAGCCAATTTTCCTTAATAAACTCCCTTTCATATATGCATATAAACTATTAGTTCTGCCCCTCTGGAGAACCCTGACTAGCACACATACCCACAGGAAAGTTATCAACTTAATTTAACATAACTTTTGATATAGCTTTTATCAGACCTATCATGTATAACAATTTTGTCAATTCACCTAGCAACGTCCCGTTTAGCATCTTTTCCCCTTTCTAGTACAGGGACTGGTCTAGGTCCACATATTGTGTTTCATTTTTACGGTTCCTTTACCTCCTTTAATCTGGGAACAGCTCTTTACTTTGTCTTCTGTGACACTGGCATATTTGAAGAAGCAAAAATGAGAACTTTGCATGTATTATCTCCTTTAGTACTTAAGACAGCGCTACAAAGAAGCTTTTATTATTATTGCCTCTTTTAGATGATGAAACTGAGGGACAGAGAGATGAAATAATTTGCTCAAGTCACAAGTCTTAAGTGGTAGAACCTGGATTCAAACCTGGGTGTTTTGACTTCAGAAGCCTGTTTAACCACTGAGCTCTACTGTCTTCTATTAATCTTTTAGCCTGTTTGTAGTAGCACTTGACCTTTCAGAAACTGAGAACCAGGGAAACTATTTTCTGTGTTAGCTGTCATCAACAGATATCTTATTTGTTTTATAGTAGATGATCCATTTTGTGATGACTTCAGATATTTCATCTGTTGCTTCGAGTTGGAATTAAAGTTAGGTCTGCATCTGATTAACATTTATGGTACTTTATGGAAGTATTAGTTTAGGCTGGGTGCGGTGGCTCACACCTGTAATCCCAGCACTGTGGGAGGCCGAGGCGGGCGGATCACGAGGTCAGGAGATCGAGACCATCTTGGCTAACACGGTGAAACCCCATCTCTACTAAAAATACAAAAAATTAGCCGGGCGTGGTGGCGGGCGTCTGTAGTCCCAGCTACTCGGGAGGCTGAGGCAGGAGAATGGCGTGAGCCCAGGAGGCGGAGGTTGCAGTGAGCCGAGACCGTGCCACTGCACTCCAGCCGAGGCAACAGAGCGAGACTCTATTTCAAAAAAAAAAAAAAGTTTAAATGAAGTTTTAAGCATCAAGCAGCTGATTGTCTTGCATATTAGAAATGAGAGTTTATAGGAAACCCTAAGTTGTCTGGGCTGTGTCTTTCAGGCCAGGTAAGGGTAGTTTCTTCCAGGACATTCTTCAGGGCTTGGTCTAGTCTTTGTTAATTGTCTCAAAGAAAGAGCTCCACTATCCATGGAGGAAGGCAGTTTTCTAATCTCTCATCTGTCTGGAAGTTTTTCTTTGTAATAAGATGTGGCAATTAAAATATGCGTTATTCTTTCTAAGTTTCTTTTGAGGTTACTACCATCTGAAGTAATACGAAATACATGTGTATGGGTTTGCCAAGATTGCAGTTTCTGTGGGAATCATAACATTGGATTTAATCAAATCTGGGTTAATGAAGTGTGCACAAAGGCTCTGCGTGAATATAGGTTTTATATTTAATGTGCATCTGGAGGCAGCAAGATCTTAGTGATGTAGTTTCCCTATAAGTGACAAGTTGAATACTTGCAAGTTGAAGGTTTAAGGTAATCCCCAAGATTAGGAACTTTGCCACGGAACTGAGGTCCTGCACCCTGACCCTCGGTTCAGAAGGGGTGCATAAACACTGGGAATCTGGAGCTCTGTAGTGGAACTGGAGGCCCAGCTTATTTCCCTGGGGTCTGTAGACTTTGGACTTGTTTTGTCTCCATGAGAAGCAGGGATTCCAGTGCTGCTGTTTTGACTTCTCTTTTTGAAGCAGTAGGTAGAAGAAATACACCAGGTCTGTCATAGTCGTACTTTGGTATTTTGGAAATGATTTGGGTCGTTTTTCTTTTTCTTTCTTCCTTTTTTTTTTTTTGTTTTTTTGAGACAGGGTTTTGCTCTGTTGCCCAGGCTGGAGAGCAGTGGAGCAGTCTCTGCTCACCACAACCTCTGCCTCCCGGGTTCAAGCGATTCTCCTGCCTTAGCCTCCCAAGTAGCTGGGATTAAAAGCATGTGCCACCATGCCCAGCTAGTTTTGTATTTTTAGTAGAGACAGGGTTTGTCCATTTTGGCCAGGCTGGTCTCGCACTCCCGGCCTCAGATGATCCACCTGCCTCGGCCTGCCAAAGTGCTGGGATTACAGACGTGAGCCACCATGCCTGGCCTATTTTTCTTAGATCGTTTTCTCTGCCGTCTACCTGAAATTGTATAACTATTACGTTCATGGTGATGGTCCTTGAGAGTGGTAGTGGTTTTTACGTGGGAAATCTAGAATTTTGGAATACTCCAAACCCTAGAATCACCATCTTTCAAACTCACTCATATTGAAGGGCGTGAATGTGGAACATAATTTCTCCACAGAAAGTGGAGCTAGGGTCAGGGTTGTCTTTGCATGGCCTCTCCCAGGTCCACCAGTGCCAGGTCCTCAGCTGACAGACCAAAATCAGAAGGTTGACTTAGAGGTCATCAAGCTTTCCCTATCTATCTGTGGTCTGTTTTAGTATCTTAGTCATTTTACTGTTTAGAATTTTGTGTCCTGCATTCCTCTGGGTTCCTTGAATAACACTAGACTTCTCTGTGACTTTGAGGGTACATTACAACTGGTTGTGACTTTGTATGTCTTCTTACAGGAGTGTTCTCCAAGACATGATGTGGATCTTGTGTGTAGGCAGGAAGATGGTTCTTAGCAAGGCCTTACTGTGCTTGGGGCTGAAAGTCTGTTGGTAGTAACTTCCAGATGTTTGCAGCCACAGTCCTGAGAGTAGTAGGCATTGTTACAGCAATACTTTCCCAAGAATAAGGCCATGATATAACTGACATTTTTTTAAAAAATAAAGAACTAACACAGAAGCTAGATTGATATTAATCTCTTGTGTAAAATAAAAACAAGTTTTTATGAACACTGACATTTTATTTGAACTGATATGAACCTAGGGAAAATTACTTTCAATTCTTGTATGTTTTAGTCATTTTGTTCAGTTGATTATAGGTTCTGAAAGTCACATATTTTTCCAAATTGCCATGGTAAAATTGACCATGTGGATGAGCTTTGCAACTCTTTTTCCTTTGTCTTATTACTTTTGAGACTAGTATATGGAGATGTGATGGCTCAGATTACCATTGAAATTATGCACATAGATAGAGGATGAGTTATTTTTCAGCTTTATTTTTAAATAACTGCTTCTGTATCACAGCATGAAATTTGGATTGTGCTTGTGGTAACCTGGCTCCATAAAATTTATGCCTTCTGCAAGTAAAGGCCCTAAGTGATAGTAGTTGTTGCTGAATTGTTTGCTAAATAGAATGTTTTGCCAGTATGACCTATAAAGGAGAGTTTTTAAAGCATATGTGTCAGTATAATTTTGTGTGTGTGTGTGTGTTTGTATGGAGGGGTAGATGAAAAATCTTTGGCTATTAATTGAAAATTAATTAATTTGATGATGAATATATGGTAGTTTCTTACATTTTTTCTACTTCATAGATGTTTTAAAATTTCCAAAATAAAGAGTAAAAGAGTCTCCCCAAAAGGTAATTAAGAAAAATGACAAAGGACTGGGCACAGTGGCTCACATCTGTAATCTCTGCACTGAGGGAGGCCGAGGCAGGATCGCTTGAGCCCAGGAGTTTGAGGCCAGCCTGGGCAACATAGTGAGACCTTGTCTCTACAAAACAGTAGAAAAAATTAGCGGGGTGTGGTGGTGTATGCCTATAGTCCCTGCTATGTGGGAGGCTGAAGTGGGAGGATTACTTGAGCCCGGGAGGTTGAGGCTACAGTGAGCTGTGATCGTGCCACTGCACTCCAGCCTGGGTGACAGAGTGACATAGTGAGATCTTGTCTCAAACAACAACAAAAAGACAAGATCTAGGTTTTATTTGATAGTAGGGACAAGGGTTAATGAAATAGATGTCATGATTTCTAAAACCTTCCGGGGTGGCTTTTTCAGTGGTGCTGAAGTACTGCTCTGAATTACTTCAGGAGAGAGAATAGAATTTTACCGTTATTGTCTAGGTTTACTGATCGTGGCAGAGGTATTCTAGTGTGCTGCCCATACATTATAAAAAGAAACCCCCCTTTTTTTTTCCCCCCAGAAGATCCTTTTATTTGATGTTTGGAGCCAAGCATGAATTCTGACACCAATGCCTTCATATGCTTCTTTAGGCTTTGATTTTGTTTTTTTTTTTTAAGATGAGGTTTTAAGATGAGGCTTTTAATTAGTCTCCATTGTTTTCAATTTTACAAGTGTTTCTCTCTGTTCCCTCCTCCACTGGATGGATGGAGAGCGGTTTCTTATTGTTTCTAAAGTACTTGTGTTTGACTTGCACTTTTTGCCACTCTGTCTAGAATTTGTCTCCAAAGTCTGCACATTTTTCCCATAAAGAAAGGTTAGAATAAATTTCAGGGGGTTGAAAATGCCAGGTTGGTACGAAAGTCTTTAAAGCATAGGAGGTACTCTTATTCATTTCAGTGTAATAATTCTGTAGATGACTTTAATCGTAGTAATAAAATGTGGGAGAGAAACATGAGGTTGAATTTATAATGTTATACTGTACAGAGTACACATGAGAAATGAAGCTATTTGTTGAAACAGTTTCCACCTTATAACATTTTTGGGCCTTATTTGGTAGCAAAGCTTGTATTTGAGATCTCTTTCAATTTTGGTTTTGTATGTTTTGTCATGGCAAATCTTAGATTTGTTATTGTGTGATTTATGACCAAAACTCTGGTACTTCAGTGGCATTAAGATGATTCTGTCTTTATTAGGCAAGTAGTTATACTATAGATCCACTCAAGCAATATCCTTCATGAACTTCCTGCCATTACCGATGTCCTGTGTATTACCAAGATGTGAATATACTAAACTCCAGCACTCCAATAAATCTTAAATAGAGGCCGGGCACGGTGGCTCAAGCCTGTAATCCCAGCACTTTGGGAGGCCGAGGCGGGTGGATCACGAGGTCAGGAGATCGAGACTATCCTGGCTAACATGGTGAAACCCCGTCTCTACTAAAAATACAAAAAACTAGCCGGGCGTGGTGGCGGGCGCCTGTAGTCTCAGCTACTTGGGAGGCTGAGGCGGGAGAATGGCGTGAACCCGGGAGGCGGAGCTTGCAGTGAGCCGAGATCACGCCACTGCACTCAAGCCTGGGAGCACAGCGAGACTCCGTCTCAAAAAAAAAAAAAAAATCTTAAATAGATTCTGAGGTTTTAGAGTGCTATATGAATTTATAAGAGAATTTCAGAAGCGAGAGAAAGTTTAGTTGTCTTTAAGAGTTTTCTTTTCTTTCTTTTTTTTTTTTTTGAGCTCTGCCTCCCGGGCTCAAGCGATCCTCCTACCTCAGCCTCCCAAGAAACTGGGACCATAGACATGAGCCATTGTGCCCGGCTAATTTTTGTATTTTTTTGTAGAGATGGGGTTTTGCCATGTCTCCCAGGCTGGTCTTGAACTCCTGGCCTCAAGTGATCCACCTGTCTCGGTCTCCCAAAGTGCTAGGATTACAGGCGTCAGCCCACCGTGCCCAGCCTAAGAGTTTTCTTAAATTCCGTAATACGGGAAATGTTTAATATTTTGATGGCAACTATTGTCTTTAAATTATTTTTATTTTTTAGAGACAGGGTCTAGCCCGTCTCCTAGGCTGGAGTGCAATGGCACTATCGTAGCTTACTGCAGTCTTGAACTCCTGGGTTCAAATGATCCTCCTCCTTCAGTTTTCTGAGTAGCTGGGAGTACAGCATGTGCCACCACCTGGCTGATATTTAGATTTTTGGTAGAGATGAATTCAGGCTATGTTGCCCAGGCTGGTCTTAAACTCCTGGGCTCAAAGGATCCTTCCACCTCAGCCTCCGAAAGTGCTGGGATTACAGGCATGAGCCACCACGCCTGACCTTAATTGTCTTTTAAATTTAGAGTTGAAAAACATTACAGAGGCTTTTCATTATTTTCCATCAGGGTATATCATATTATTTGCATCAGGGTATATTGCCAAACTGTGCCTGTAATTCCTAATGTGACATTAGGCCATAATAAATTATCCTGTCATCAAGAACATTTATTAGGTGTGTACTCTGTGGGCATAGTGTAGAAGTAGTCACAACACATGGTCCCTGCTCCTCAGTAATTTACAGGTTTTGAGGAGTACACAGGGCATCTCTTTTAATGACTTCATTCAGTAAACATTTCCTGGGTACCCACTGTGTGCCAGCGCTTCCAGGAACTGGGGATACAGTGACGAATGGGACATACAAGGCTCTGCACTCTTGGAATTTACATGCTGGAACCCTCAACATTTCATGTGCTAAATGACAAAATTGTTAAGGACCTTATGAGGAAAGGTATTACTTTGCTGTGGTATGGTTGGGAAGGCTGTATTGAGGGATGAGGACTGGAGCTGGACAGGCGTGAGAGTGTTCATTTCCCAGTGTGTATTCTGTGGAACCTACTATCAGAGATTTCATGGTCAAAATAGATGGAAAACATGACCCACTTGGGATTGTGGAGAAGGCATCCTAAGAGCTGGAGAAATTAGGGGAGACAGTAGGGGAGAGGATATGGAATTTGAGCTGTTCTTTAATGGGTAAAATTTTAAGAGTGAGGTTGGAGTAGAGGGTGAGTGAACTGTGTGAGAATGTGGAGGGAGCTTGAAGAGTATCGGCCGTGTTGGGGGACGCGACCCAAAATGCACCTGTCCCCAGCCTCCCCTCCTACCCTCACAGAAGTTACCCATTGTCCTTGGCCCCACTGCATCACCTCTTCCATCCTTTCTGTGTTTTAACATGCTCAAGTTTCTCCTTTCATAAAAACACCAACAAAAAGGCAAACTGTCTTTTGCTTCCACCTCTCCTGCTTCCTGGCTAAATTTCACGAGCAATCAACAGCTCACCAACTCCACATCCCCCCAGCCCATTCATGTCTCAGCTGATTTCTCTTTTGTGTTATCCCCGTTGCTTCCCCCTTGCAACTCTCACTGAGCCCCCTGTGATATCCATGCTGCTAAGTATAATGCCTTATTTCACTTCTCTTAGTGACATAGGACTTCATTGCCTCTGCCTTCTCGAGATCTTGATTTTCTTTCTCTTTTCCCCCGTGCCAAGCCTCCAGAAAGTACAGAAAAAACATTTTCTTGACATCACACTCTTCCAAGTTTTCTCTTATATCTCCCTCTGAGGAGGCCATTTTTCCTCAGTCTTTGCAATTTCTGTTCCCTTCTCCCTGGCTATTGAACTTTGAGGCTCCTCAGAGTCTCAATCCTAGGTCCCTTCCCTTTTTTCTCCATATTCTTCCTAGGCCGATCGCATCTGTGTTCAACTTCAGTTGCTTTGGTTATGATTTGTTCTCTGGTGACTCCCAAATTTGCTCTCAGCCTGGATGTTCTTCAGAGCTCCTGACTTTTCTGTCCAACTGCCTGGTGTTGCAGTCACCTCAAACTCAATATGTCCAGTTCTGGGCTGATGATCTCTACCCATCTATCCTCATTCAATAACCCTGTCCTGGTGCATGTAACTCCCATCCATCCAATTATGTAAGCTCGAAAATGTGAAGTTATCTTTTTTTTTTTTTTTGAGACAGAGTCTTGGAGTGCAGTGGTATGATCTTGGCTTACTGCAACCCCTGCATCCGAGGTTCAAGCAAGTCTCCTGCCTCAGCCTCCCGAGTAGCTGGGATTGCAGATGTGTGCCACCACATCTGGCTGATTTTTGTATTTTTAATAGAGACAGGGTTTCACCATGTTGGCCTGGCTGACCTCAAACTCCTGACCTCAGGTGATCCACTTGCCTCGGCCTCCCAAATTGCTGGGATTACAGGCATGAGCCACTGCGCCTGGCTGAGATGGCTTTTTTTCTTTATCAGTAATCCTTGACTGAGGTCAGCAGTCCCCCAGTTACCTCTGAGGGTCTGCATCACTTAAGTTTAATTACCTGGAGATTTCACACCGATCCTAAAATGATGTATTGTAGGTAAATGGTGTCCAGCTGATGTCTTTCATTAAAATGAAATGATTATACACATTTAAGTCCCTCCCTCTCATCCACTTTAATACTTAAGGATAAAACAGGAGCTCATATTCTAACTGCATTTTTTTTTTTTTTGGTCTTCTTAGAAGAGCTCTAATGGTTAACATTGTTGAATAAGAATGTCATTGTTGAATAAGTTGTCATTCAGCTATGTCAATGACAGGTTCTACAAATGAAAAAAATAACAATTTATCTTTTTTTTTTTCTTTTGTGATCATGCTTTTCATGTTGTGACTAAGAACTTTTCACCTAATCCTAGGTCCTCCTGCTTTTCTCTTATGGTCTCCTCTAAGAGTTTTATAGTTTTTGTATTAGATCTGGCATCCATTTTGAGTTAATTTTTATATATGGTCTGAGGCAAAGGTCAAGATTTTTTGGTAGTTTTTTTTTTTTTTGGTCTATTGATGTCCAGTTGTTCCAGCACTGTTTGTTGAAAAGACTGTCTTTCCTCCCTTGAATTGCATTTGCACTTCTGTCTGAAATCAGTTGGGCATATTTGCAAGGGGCTGTTTCTGGGATCTCTCTGTTGTTCCATTGGTCTAGGTGGCTGTCCCTCTGAAAATATCACAGTCTTAATTGCTATAGCTATATAGCTTAAAATCAGGTAGTATGATTCCTCCAACTTTATTTTTTTTTGGTTGTTCATTATTTTAGTTATTCTAGTTCCTTTTCATTTCTATATAAAATTTAAGATAAGCTTGTCTATATCTACAAAAGATCTTGGGACTTTGCTAAGAATTATGTTGAATGTATAAATCAGTTTGGGGAGAATTGATGTCTTTACTATGTCGTAGTCTACTAGTGTCAACAGCTTACCACTTCAGGTAGAACATAGGAAACTTACTGCGATTTAGGTCCCTTTACCCTCCCTGCTTTATAGTTAGTTGTCTTAAATATCTCCTTTACATACATTGAAAACCACATCAGACAATATTATACTTTTGCTTTTAATTACCTAATGTAATTTTAAAAACTTAAGAGGAGAAAGTCTAGTACTAGTACACTTAACTATAAAGTTACTCTCCAGCATTAGTTACTTTTTACTTATAAAAGTTCTATTTAATTCTTTCAAAATTTACATTTTAGTAAGTTTCTTTCACTTGTGTTTATTTTTTCTTTTCTTTTTTTCTTTTATTCATTTTTTTTTGAGATAGGTTCTCACTCTGTCACCCAGGCTGGAGTGCAGTGGTGTGATCATGGCTCACTGTAACCTCGACCTTCTGGGCTCAGGTGATCCTCTCACCTCAGCCTTTCAAGTAACTGGGACTACAGGCACATGCCAACACATCTGGCTAACTTTTTGTAGAGAAGGGGTCTCACTATTTTGCCCAGGCTGGTCTCAAACTCCTGGGCTCAGGTGTTTTGCCCTCCTCGGTCTCCCAGGTGTGAGCCACTGGGCCCTTTTATTACTTTATGTACATAGTTTAAAAATATTCTGTATTTGTCTTTTTTTAAGACCAGAAGTTATTTTATACTACATTTTGCTATTTTTTTTTTGTTTTCTGACTGTCAATCATGATGGCTCTTTCCTTATGTGTTTTGTAAGCATTTAGCAGGCTTTGGACTGTAGGCATATTCTGAAGCAAATAGTTCTGAGAGGAGTTTTTGGTTCAGCAGTGGGTACTACCAATCTAGGATCACTTTAAGTTTGTTTCTATGCTTGGGGTTTGTTAGCTGGACCCTATTGTATGAATGCAATCTTGGGTTCTGAATGTTCAGAGGAGACTCTCCTGTGGAGCCTAGATCAAAACAGACACCTGTGATTTTTTTCCTTCACCAGCAAGTGTATTTTTTCTAGCCTATTTTCTCACTGAGATTGTTCCCCTTCAAGGGTCTGAGTTTTTTCCAGGGGGCTCACTTCAACCTCTCTACATTTTGTATCATCAAGGCCTGAGAATCTTCTGTCCCTCTGCAGCTTTAAACCACTCTTGATACTAACACCAGAAAGTGCTCCCAGGGTCTCTTTGGCCTCAGTTTTTACTTTTTCTGGTTTCTAGCTCCCACCTGATTTTTAGCTCCTGGTGATTTTCTTCTTGAGAACTCAACTGTGCATTTTAAAAGAAACTGATAATATTTTGTTTAGCAGTTATAGTAATTCAGTATCAGAAGGTTTTTCAGATATTGACTCCACTGTGTTCCTAGAAATAGAAGAGTCTGACGCACAGCTTCCAAACCATGCAATAAAGTATAGATTATTGGGTCCCATGAGGGACTCACTCTGGTTTCTTCAAAATTGGTCATTTGGGACAAAAGTTTCTACCTGTCTCTCAGGAGGGGCTGTGGTAGAGACACTTGTCCTTAAAAGGAAGAAGCACGGGCATCTTCAGTACTGCCCTCACATCTGCCAGACAGAGAGGTTCAAGAAGGAAGGGAATGCTCAACTGTGTCGAGTGCTACAGCAAGGTCAAGTAAGATCAAGACTGAAAATTGACAGTGGGATTTCACAATTAGAATGTCTTTGCCAGAGTAATCCCCGTGGAATTGGGAGGATGGTCTTTGGTCCAGGCAATTCCTGTTTTTCTCAGGAAGAATGACTTCTTGTTTATCAGTATGTGGTTTTTTTTTTTTTTTGAGACGGAGTCTCGCTCTGTCACCCAGGCTGGAGTGCAGTGGCCGGATCTCAGCTCACTGCAAGCTCCGCCTCCCGGGTTCACGCCATTCTCCTGCCTCAGCCTCCCAGGTAGCTGGGACTACAGGCACCCGCCATCATGCCCGGCTAGTTTTTGTATTTTTTTTTCAGTAGAGATGGGGTTTCACCGTGTTAGTCAGGATGGTCTCGATCTCCTGACTTCGTGATCCGCCCGTCTCGGCCTCCCAAAGTGCTGGGATTACAGGCTTGAGCCATATGTGGTTTGTTTTATGCTCTCTTATTTTAATACTGTCTAGCTTCCAACCTTGCCTTAGATAGAGTAGCTATATCTGTCATAGAAACTGGATTCAGCTGTAGAGTGTAGGACCTATGTTGTATATACCTAGGTCCTTAAAGCTTTTGTTTATGTCTCAGGTGAGGTCATCAGAAGGAAGAACTGAAGAGGTAAGAGCCGAGCTGGGGTATTAAAGTAAGAGAAAGAATATAATGAAGTATTGTCAGTTTTAACATGAAGCCTCTATTTTGTGGAATTTCTAAAATTTATGAAAAATTTGAAACATACAAAAGTAGAGAATAGTGCATTGAGAGCCTAGTGCATAACCCAAATTTAGTATTTTTTGTACATTTGCCATGTTTATCTTTCTTTTGCTGAAATATTTTAAAGAAATCCTGACATCATTTATGTACATATCTTAACTATGCAATATGAACATTTTCACATGTAGTCAAAGTACTGTTACCACACCTAATATAAAATTGATTATTCTTTACTACTATACATAGACTATGGAGGCTTTCTATTTTAAAGTTCTTTGAACATGCTGAGATTGTTCCTCCTTTTCTGTCTTTATACTTGTCATACTGTCTGTCTAGAAGGCTCTAGTCTGTGACCTCCACATGGTGGCCTTCGTGACAGTATTATTTCTCAATAAAGGCTTTCCTGATGACTGAACTAAAGTAGTGTCCATTTTCCCCACCCTGTTGGCCACTGCCTCCCCACTCTGTGTCATTGCCTGTGTACTTGTTTATTGTCCATCTCGTCCCCTAGATTGTAAGCGCCATGACAGTAGGGACCTGGTCTGTCATGGCTATTGTTCTATGGCCAGGGCCTGAAGCAAGCCTAGCATATTGTAAGGAAGCAAAGGTTTAGAAACAAGTCAGCTATTAGATTAATAAAGATTCCAAAATTTGCTTAGTATTTTATAACCATTATCTCTTCCTACAACTGATTTCTATTCCAGAGCTTTTCTTTTCTCAAGAGCTTTAACCAACAGCTGTGTTTGCAAAAAGTCCTGGGCTGTTGTCCCTTTCAGGACATTTAATCTTTTAAATCCTCAAAATATTTTGTAAAATATAAGTGAGTAAAGTCACTGCTGACCTGTTAACAGGCAGTGTTTTTACTGACATAACTCTCATTTGAGATCACTTTATTTGAGCTTGCAGCTAATAAATCTGTTTTGGCTCATACGAAACAGGATGGAATGATCCCGTAGTCCACATAGCCTTTAATTGATTATTTGAACTTCATTTATTTAGTGCGTCATTTGTATTCCATGTTGGGGTATGTTAAAATTGTTAGTTAGTTGTTGGGAATATTCTTTGGCATGAGAAAAAATGTAATTCAGTAAAACAGGTATGATTCTATGATTAGATTTGGGTTCTTTTGAAAAACATAATTTCAGACCTATAAAAGAGATGAGAGAATGGTACAAATAATTACTTTGTATTCTTTACAAGATTCCCCAGTGTTAATATTTTACCACATTTGCTTTAGTATCCCTCCCGACTTACCCTCTTTTTTTTTTTTTTGTGAGTGGAGACACTCAAAACAAAGCCATCCTCTTTTATAACATTATGCAGTTATCAGAATCAGGGAATTAACACTGATATACCATTAACCAATAGATTTTATTCAAATTTCCCAGTCATGCCCTTTTCCTTTCTTTTTTTTTTTTTTTTGAGACGGAGTCTCGCTCTGTCGCCCGGGCTGGAGTGCAGTGGCCGGATCTCAGCTCACTGCAAGCTCCGCCTCCGGGGTTTACGCCATTCTCCTGCCTCAGCCTCCCAAGTAACTGGGATTACAGTCGCCCGCCATCTCGCCCGGCTAGTTTTTTGTATTTTTTAGTAGAGACGGGGTTTCACCGTGTTCGCCAGGATGGTCTCGATCTCCTGACCTCGTGATCCACCCGTCTCGGCCTCCCAAAGTGCTGGGATTACAGGCTTGAGCCACCGCGCCCGGCCTCCTTTCTTATATGAAAAGAAAATTCTGGATCATGAGTGGCATAGAGTTGCTATGTGTCTTTAGTCTCGTTTAATTTGGAACAGTTTTTCCTTTCATGATTTTAACGTTTTTGAAGATTATAGGCCAGTTATACAACAGGGCCAGTTTTTAGCAGGTCCCTCAATTTGGGTTTAACTGACTGTCTTAATTTGATTTCTGTTGCTATAACAGAGTGCCACAAACTGGATAATTTATAAGAAAAGGAAATTTATTTTTCTCACAGTTCTGGAGTCTGGAAAGTCCAATAGTAAGGTGTTGACATCTGTTGAGAGCCTTCTGGCTGCATCATCCTGTAGTGGAGGGCATAAGGGCAAGAGAGCAAGAGCAGTGAGGGCCAAACTCACTTTTATCAGAAACTCATTTCTGTGATAATAGCATTAATTCATTCATGATGGTTGAGCCCTCATGGCCAAATTCCTTCTTAATGATCCCACCTGTTAATACCATCACACTGACAATTAAATTTCAACGTAAATTTTGGAGGGGACATTCAAACCACAGAACCGATGTTTCAAAACTGACATGTTTTTCTTAGTGCTTCATATCAGGAGAATATGATGTTGATTTGGCGCATTACACGTGTTTACTTTGATCACCTGGTTAAGGTGGGTCTGCCAGATATTTCCACTGTCAAGATAGATTTTCCTCTCTGTGTTTACATAATATCTTCGAGGATACTTTGAAACCATTTAAAATTCTGTTACTTCTTAAACTCTTAACCACTAGTTTTAGATTTCATTGATGAATACATATTAATTAGTATGGTGATGATTGCCAATGGTAATTTTCTAATTCCGTTGTTTTTTCTGAATTTATCAGTTGCGATACTGCTGTAAGGAATGGCTTCTCCCTTTCACTTATTTATTTATTTTTGTCTTTTTATCAGTAGGAACTTATGGATTCTTATTTTATTTAGTCAGTTATAAAATTTTGATATTTAAATGATCATATATTTGGCCAGTAGCAGACTTTTCAGAAGGTTCCTGTGAACTTTTGACATGTCCTCATCATTTTTTGAGTATTTTCTTACTTTCTGGAACAGCAAGATATTCTAGGCCAGGGCTTGGCAAACCTTTTCTGTAAGTGGCCAGATAGTAAATATTTTCAATTTTGTAGACCATACAGTCCCTCTTGCAACTGTTAAACTCTGCCCTTGCAGCATGAAAGCAGCCGTAGATAATTTGTAAACTAATGAGCTTGGCTATGTTTCAGTAAAAGTTTATTTACATAAACAGGTGGATGAGCTATGCATAGTTTGCCAGCCCCTCTTCTGGGGTAGAAATGTACAAATACATTTGTCTCAGAATTGGCCATTTTTCCATTGGTTGCTTTTAGTGATGAATGGTGTTTAGAAACTGAGATATAGACACTAAATATTCCCATTGCTACTGGAATGTGATTGATTCTAGGCCCTTTAAGTAGACAAAGCTAGGGAATATAAGAATATATCTTTACATGCTATGTACATTTGTGTGTGTATATAGATGCATCTGTGTTTCTCTATTTATTGTAAACCATTGAGTTATACTGATATCTCCAGTTCCATTTCAATTCTAGCCTTTCCACTTTTCCATATTTGTAATTTTTTTTCTCCAACATTGACAAACTTGACTCCTTATCCACAAGTATTTACTTATTTGTTCCATCTAGGATATATGGAAAACAGTTTTAGAATTGCTAACTCAGACTTCTATAAAAAACATCCTATTAACCAGAGTTTAATCTTTATTTACACTTATTTTTTGTTTTTAGCCACAGGATTTGGTTAAATACTGTACCCCACAGTTACTTGGGTTAGTGTGCCATTCCTTTTATACCCATTTCCTGCTGCCCTCTAATATATTGTGATTTATTTATTTTTAATTGACAAGCAAAAAAATTACATATTTTTATGGTGTGCAACATGATGTTCTGCTATATGTATACATTGTGGAATCACTAGATCAAGCTACTTAACATATCCATTACCTCATTTACTTATCATTTTTTTGGTGATGAGAACACTTAAAATACACTCTCTTAGCAATTTTCAAGTATATTTGGCTCCTGGATATCCACAAGGGATTGGTTCCAGGACCCCTACAGCTACCAAAAAATGTGGATCCTCAGGTCCCTCATATAAAATGGTAAGACATTTGCATATAACCTATGCTTATCTTTCTATAGACTTTAAATCCTCTCTAGGTTACTTATAATACCTAATACAATATAAATGGTATGAAAATTGTTATACTGTATTTTAAAATTTAGATTCTTTTAAAAAAATTATTGTATTTTTATTTTTATTGTTGTTTCCCCAAATATTTTTGATCTGAAGTCACAGACACAGAACTCATGGATACAGAGGGATGACTGTATACAATATATTGTTATTAACTGTAGTTGCTGTGATGTACAATAGATCTCTTGAACTTATTCCTCCAGTCTTATTGAAATATTACGTCTTTTGGCACAGACATCTCTCCTCTCCCCTCAACCCCCAGCCTCTGGTAACCACCATTTTATTCTCTGTTCCTATCAGTTCAACTTTTTTACACAGCACATATAAATGAGATCATTTGGTATTTGTCTTTCTGAATGCCTGGCTTATTTCATTTAGCCTAATGTCCTCTAGGTTCATCCATGTTGTTGCAAATGAGAGGATTTCCTCTCCTCTCCTCTCCTTTCCTTTCTCTCTTTCTCTCTTTCCTTCTTTCTTTCTTTCTTCTTCTTCTTCTTTTTTTTTTTTTTTTTTTTTTCACTATGTTGGCCAGGCTGGTCTCGAACTCCCGACCTCGTGATCCGCCTGCCTTGGCCTCCCAAAGTGCTGGGATTACAGGCGTGAGCCACC
>NW_012102143.1:406337-412364 GCF_000951045.1 Mandrillus leucophaeus
CCTTGCCTCCCCTTGTTGCCAACAGGTTGAACAAGCTCCTAGGAGAGGCCCTTTCCTAGCTCCCCTAAAGCATAGAAGGCCCAATTCAAGCATCAGTCTTTCGAGAGTAAGCTTCATTTCTCTATTTCTTTTCTCTTCTTCTTTTTTTTTTTTTTTTAAGAGACTGATTTCACCGTGTTGTTGCCCAGGCTGGTCTCAAACTCCTGAACTCAGGCAATTCTCCCACCTTGGCCTCCCAAAGTGCTGGGACTACAGGCATGAGCCACTGCACCTGGCTTCCTTTTTTTTTTTATTAAACCAAATGGTATTCCATTGTGTATATATACCACATTTTGAAAATCCATTCACCCTTGCTGAGCATTTAGGTTGATTCTGTATCTTGGCTATTGAGACTAATACTGTAACGAACGTGGGAGTGCAAATGTCTTTTTGATGTACTGATTTCATTTCCTTTGAATACATACCCAGAAGTGGAATTCCTGGATCATAGGGTAGTTCTGTTTTTAAATTTTTGAGAAACCTCCAAACTGTTTTCCCTAATGACTATAGTAATTTACATTTCCACCAACAGTGTACAAGGGTTCTCTTTCTCCACATCCTTGCTAACAGTTGTTATCTTTTGTGTTTTCCATAGTAGCCATTCTAGCAGGTATTAGGTAGTGTCTCACTGTGGTTTTAATTTGCATTCCCCTAATGATTAGTGATATTGAGCATTTTTTTCATATACCTGTTGGCCATTTATAGGTCTTTTGAGAATTGTCTACCTGGGTCCTTTTCCCATTTTTAAATTAGGTTATTTGTTTTCTTACAATTGCTCGTTCGAGTTCCTTGCATTTTGGATATTAACTCTTTATTAAATGTATGATTTGCAAATATATTCTCTCATTCATTAACTTGTCTCTTTGCTCTGTTGATTTTTTGCCTAACAGAGTCTTCTTAGCTTAGTCGAATGCCATTTGTCTTTTTTTTTTTTTTTGCTTTTGTTGCCTGTGCTTTTGTATTCTTAAAGAAAAAAATCTTTGCCCTGATCATTGTCATGGAACTTTATTTACCTCCATGTTTTTTCCCAGTAGTTTTCAGTGTCAGGCCTCACATTTAAATCTTTAATTCTTTTTTTTTTTTTTTTTTTTGAGATGGAGTTTTATTCTTGTCACCCAGACTGGAGTGCAGTGGCCCAATCTTGGGTCACTGCAACCTCCACCTCCCGGGTTCAAGCATTCTCCTGGCTCAGCCTCCTGAGTAGCTGGGATTACAGGCATGTGCTACCATGCCCAGCAAATTTTTGTATTTTTAGTAGACACAGGGTTTCACCATATTGGTCAGGCTGGTCCCGAACTCCTGACCTCAGGTGATCTACCCTCCTTGGCCTCCCAAAGTGCTGGGATTACAGGCTGAGCCACCGGTGCTGACTTCCTTTAATCTATTTTGACTTGGTTTTTGTGTATGTTGTGAGATGAGTGTCTAATTTCATTCTTCTGGACATAGAAATCCAGTTCTCTCAGTACCATTTATTGAAGAGATTGTCCTTTCCCCACTATGTATTCTTGGCATCTTTTTGAGGGCCAATTGATAGTAAATGTGTGTTTTCATTTCTGGACTTTCTATTCTGTTCCATTGCTCTGTGTGTCTGCTTTGATGCCAGCCAGTACTGTGCTGTTTTGATTACTGTAGGCTGTATTTTGAGATCAGGTAGTGTGATAGCTTAGGCTTTATTCGTTTTGCTCAAGATTGCTTTGCCTATTTGGGGTCTTTTGTGATTCTATATGAATTTTAGGATTGCTTTTTCTATTTTTGTGAAAAATGTCCTGGAATTTTGGTAGAGATTATATTGAATCTGTAGAATGCTTTGGGCAGTAAGGACACTGTTACAATATTCTGCAATCCATGAACATGGGATATCTTTCCATTTTTTGGTGTCTTCTTCAGTTTATTTCATTAACATTTGTTGTGTTTTTCATTTTAAGTATAGTTAGCATAATTTCTTTCTATTTGAATTGCATTTTTAGGCCATTTCCCCCATTCTCTTTTATTTTATGTTGCTTTTTTTTGAGATATGAAGCATCAATGTGGTTCCAAAAGTCAGAACATATAAAAAGGCATATTAAGTGAAGTGTTATTCCACATCTATTTCTTTTACCTAGTTATCACCTGCCTCCCTTTCACTGTTTCCATCTACTCACTGTAGGTAGCCAATCTCATTAGTTTCTAATTTACTGTGTTGTGTGTCTTTTTGCACAAATGAGCATATGTGTGTGTGTAACTCTTATTTTTTCTTTCTTTGTCATATAAAAGGAAGCATACTATAGATTATCTTTTAGTTAATTCAGAAGCTCAGGAGTTGGTCAAAGTAGAACACTTCCGTGTGGTGAAATGAGTGGCCTCAGCTAAATCAAGTTATTCAAGAGGAGAGTAGGAACTTCATCAGGTTATGGTCAAGTTAAGCCTAGAACAGGAAGCAAGCCAGGCTCACCCAGGTATTCTGCCTTGGATTAAAGAGACACTAAATTATTTGGTAGCAGGGATCTTGATGATAACAATTTCTCTTTCTTGACTCTGCTCTAATCTAGACCTTTGTCCTCCAATCTAGAGGACCCTCTATGCTTACTGCACATTGGCTATCCTGGGGTCTCTTTTTTCTCTGTTGCCTTAGAAAATTCCTGTGTACTTTTTTTGTGCTGAGTCTTCTCCTCATCGTACTCCGTATCATCCTCTGTCTCAGTTTATTCTGTCATTTTGGTAGAGCACATCCTTTAGTAGCTTCATGAGAAAAAATACAGGACATTTTTTTAGGCCTGCTATTTTGAAAATGTCTTTATTCTACCCCCATACTTGATTGTTAGTTTGACCGCTTATAGAATTGCAGATTAGAAATAATTTTCCTTAAAAGTTTGTACAACTTTACTCATGTGTAATTTACATACATTAAATATTTCCGATGCTTAACATTTATTCCTGAAAATCCAGTTTTGCTCTGGTATCATATCCCTTTAGCCTGAAGAACTCAATATGGTGTTTCTTGTAGTACAATCCTGCTGGTGATGGGTTTTCTCTTTTATCTGAAAAATGTCTTTGTTTTGCCTTCATTAACAGAAGGATATTTTTGCTGGAAATAGGATTCAGGGCTGACAGTTTTTTTCTTTTAGCCCTTTAAAGATAAATTATTCCATTGTCTTTGGATGGCAGGAAAGATGACGATAAAAAATAAGGAATCTGCTGCCGTTCAAAATGTTGTTCTGTTTGAGGTATTTCTTTTTACGTTGACTACTTTAGATTTTCCCTATATTTGTCTTCAGCAGTTTGATTATGATGATATAAATATTATTTAAAAACAAATTTTCCTTTTTGGGGTTCATTCAGCTTATAGAATCTATGTATTTATGTTTTTCAGCAAACATAAATATATAGCTTTTTTTTGAGATATGAAGCATCAATGTGGTTCCCAAAGTCAGAACATATAAAAAGGCATATTAAACATCAGCAAATCTGGGATGTTTTTAGCCAATGTTTCTTCATTTTTTGGGGACCCATTCTCTTCTTCTGGGAAATCAATTCCATTTATTTATTTATTTATTTATGGAGACAAGAGTCTTACTCTCTTTCCTAGACTGGAGTGCGGTGGCATGATCTTGGCTCACTGCAGCCTCTGCCTCCCAGGTTCAAGCAATTCTCATGCCTCACCCTCCCAAGTAGCTGGGATTACAGGCTTGCACCACCACACCCAGCTAATTTTTGTATTTTTAGTAAAGACAGGGTTTCACCATGTCATCCAAGCTAGTCTCGAATGGATGACTTCAGGTCATCCACCCGCCTTGGCCTCCCAAAGTGCTGGGATTACAGGCGTGACCCACCAGGCCAATTACCCTTATGTTTAACCTTTTGATATTGTCCTGTAAGTCCATAATACTTTATCTTTTTGTTCAATCTTCTTTCTGTTTTTCAGGTTGTATAATTTCTGTTGATAAAGTTTAAGCTCCTTGAGTGTTTATTCTTTTACCTCTATTTTGCTATTGAGGTTATCCACTGAATTTTTTATTTCAGATATTGTATTTAGTAGTTTAAAATTTTTTTTTTTTTTTTTTTTCTTTTTGAGACTGGTTGTCACTCTGTTGCCTTTGCAGGAGTACAGTGGTATGATCTTGGCTCAGTGCAACCTCCACCTCCTGGGCTGTAGTGATCTGTCCACCTCAGCCTCCCGGGTAGCTGGCATGTCCTTCCACACCCGGCTAATTTTTGTGTTTTTAGTAGAGACGGGGTTTCACCATGTTGGCCAGGCTGCTCTTGAATTCCTGGGCTCAAGTGATCTGCCTTAGTCTCCCAAAGTGGGAGGATTACAGGCATGAGCCACTGCACCTGGTCTAAAATTCTCATTTTTAAGTACGTTTTTATTTCTCTGTTGAGAGTTTCAATCTCTTCAGTCATTTCAAGTGTCTTTACCTCAATGAGCATAGTTATCAGAGCTGATGTAAAGTTCTTGTCTGATGATTCTAACATCTGAGTCATTTTGAGGTTGAGATTTGTAGTTTTCCCTTTAGAATGGACTATGTTTTCTGGGTTCTTAGTCAAATACTTTTGGATTGTTTCTTGAGTACTATTTTGTGTAGACTCTGAATTCTGTTAAATTCCTTTGAAGAATCTTGATTTTTTATTTTTATTTTTATTTCACTAGCACTTAGCTTCAGACCCTGTTAGGCTCAGATTGTGTCTTGTCTTCTGTAGGAGTTGGCTTAAATCTCATTTGAAATTTTTAGGCCTTTATGATGTTGCATTGAGTCTGTCCTGCACGTCTACACGGCTAAGGGGTCAGCCTTAGACTTGAAGAGTCATAAGAATTAGGGGATTCCCTTCTTCAGCTCGCTCCTCTTTTAGATTGCTACTAACCTCCACCTGTGGTCACCCTCCACCTGTGGTCCTGTCTTCTAGCCAGGCACAGCCTGTGGAATTTCTGTTGAAGATTTAGCTGCCTGCATTGCACCACCCCTGTGATGGTGGCCTGCCCTTGGGCCAAAACTTCTGTTTCCCTCCCCACAAATTTTATAAAAACACATGAAATTCCCCCTACTATCAGTTACTTGTCCAGATTCCTACTCCTTCCAACAGCCTGCCTCCATTTGTTTACACTTCAGAATCTATAGGTAGTTGTTTCTGATTTTTTTCCAGAGTTTGTAATTGTTAACATGTTTGTTTTTAAGTCATTTTTCTGGCTTTGATGGCAATCATAGTCTTTCCCAACTTACTGTTTTCATCAGGGATTCACCTGGTGTGATATTGTAAAACTTCTAGTAAGAGATGTGGCTGGATGGGTGGGTAAGATTATAGAGTTGCAGTGAGCAACCCTGAAGGGTTTTGAAAAGGCACTTTATGGCTGGGTGCACTGGCTCACGCCTGTAATCCCAGCACTTTGGGGGGCCAAGGCGGTGGCTCACCTGAGGTCAGGAGTTCGAGACCAGCCTGGCCAACATGGCAAAACCCTGTCTCTACTAAAAATACAAAAATTAGCCAGGCTTGGTGGCACACACCTTTAGTTCCAGCTACTTGGAGGCTGAGATGGAAGAATCGCTTGAACCTGGGAGGCAGAGGTTGCAATGAGCCAAGATCATGCCACTACACTCCAGCTTGGGCGACAGAGCGAGACTCTGCCTTGAGGAAAAAAAAAAAAGAAAAAAGAAAAGGCATTTTATAAAATATCTTCTATGTTGTAGGTGAAACATGGAGTGAAGAAAAGAGATTTGTAGGTGAGAGACCTGCTAAGAAACTATTGCCATCTTTATGGTACATATACAGTTGTAACAACCTGAATTCAGACAGTGCTAATTAAGTTGGAAAGGAAGGAATCTACTTATGACTCATTTTGAAGGTAGAATAGACAGAATTTGGTAATAGAATACTGATGGAGAAAAAGAGATTAGATGTCTACTGTTGCTGCCCAGGGATGATAATGATGTCATTAATCTGGATGTAGTATGCAGGTGGAAAATTTAGTTTGAGGAGAATAATAAATTGAATTAGAAACATGTGGCATTCAAAGTG
>NW_012102143.1:413499-448005 GCF_000951045.1 Mandrillus leucophaeus
AAAGTTTAAGCTCCTTGAGTGTTTATTCTTTTACCTCTATTTTGCTATTGAGGTTATCCACTGAATTTTTTATTTCAGATATTGTATTTAGTAGTTTAAAATTTTTTTTTTTTTTTTTTTTCTTTTTGAGACTGGTTGTCACTCTGTTGCCTTTGCAGGAGTACAGTGGTATGATCTTGGCTCAGTGCAACCTCCACCTCCTGGGCTGTAGTGATCTGTCCACCTCAGCCTCCCGGGTAGCTGGCATGTCCTTCCACACCCGGCTAATTTTTGTGTTTTTAGTAGAGACGGGGTTTCACCATGTTGGCCAGGCTGCTCTTGAATTCCTGGGCTCAAGTGATCTGCCTTAGTCTCCCAAAGTGGGAGGATTACAGGCATGAGCCACTGCACCTGGTCTAAAATTCTCATTTTTAAGTACGTTTTTATTTCTCTGTTGAGAGTTTCAATCTCTTCAGTCATTTCAAGTGTCTTTACCTCAATGAGCATAGTTATCAGAGCTGATGTAAAGTTCTTGTCTGATGATTCTAACATCTGAGTCATTTTGAGGTTGAGATTTGTAGTTTTCCCTTTAGAATGGACTATGTTTTCTGGGTTCTTAGTCAAATACTTTTGGATTGTTTCTTGAGTACTATTTTGTGTAGACTCTGAATTCTGTTAAATTCCTTTGAAGAATCTTGATTTTTTATTTTTATTTTTATTTCACTAGCACTTAGCTTCAGACCCTGTTAGGCTCAGATTGTGTCTTGTCTTCTGTAGGAGTTGGCTTAAATCTCATTTGAAATTTTTAGGCCTTTATGATGTTGCATTGAGTCTGTCCTGCACGTCTACACGGCTAAGGGGTCAGCCTTAGACTTGAAGAGTCATAAGAATTAGGGGATTCCCTTCTTCAGCTCGCTCCTCTTTTAGATTGCTACTAACCTCCACCTGTGGTCACCCTCCACCTGTGGTCCTGTCTTCTAGCCAGGCACAGCCTGTGGAATTTCTGTTGAAGATTTAGCTGCCTGCATTGCACCACCCCTGTGATGGTGGCCTGCCCTTGGGCCAAAACTTCTGTTTCCCTCCCCACAAATTTTATAAAAACACATGAAATTCCCCCTACTATCAGTTACTTGTCCAGATTCCTACTCCTTCCAACAGCCTGCCTCCATTTGTTTACACTTCAGAATCTATAGGTAGTTGTTTCTGATTTTTTTCCAGAGTTTGTAATTGTTAACATGTTTGTTTTTAAGTCATTTTTCTGGCTTTGATGGCAATCATAGTCTTTCCCAACTTACTGTTTTCATCAGGGATTCACCTGGTGTGATATTGTAAAACTTCTAGTAAGAGATGTGGCTGGATGGGTGGGTAAGATTATAGAGTTGCAGTGAGCAACCCTGAAGGGTTTTGAAAAGGCACTTTATGGCTGGGTGCACTGGCTCACGCCTGTAATCCCAGCACTTTGGGGGGCCAAGGCGGTGGCTCACCTGAGGTCAGGAGTTCGAGACCAGCCTGGCCAACATGGCAAAACCCTGTCTCTACTAAAAATACAAAAATTAGCCAGGCTTGGTGGCACACACCTTTAGTTCCAGCTACTTGGAGGCTGAGATGGAAGAATCGCTTGAACCTGGGAGGCAGAGGTTGCAGTGAGCCAAGATCATGCCACTACACTCCAGCTTGGGCGACAGAGCGAGACTCTGCCTTGAGGAAAAAAAAAAAAGAAAAAAGAAAAGGCATTTTATAAAATATCTTCTATGTTGTAGGTGAAACATGGAGTGAAGAAAAGAGATTTGTAGGTGAGAGACCTGCTAAGAAACTATTGCCATCTTTATGGTACATATACAGTTGTAACAACCTGAATTCAGACAGTGCTAATTAAGTTGGAAAGGAAGGAATCTACTTATGACTCATTTTGAAGGTAGAATAGACAGAATTTGGTAATAGAATACTGATGGAGAAAAAGAGATTAGATGTCTACTGTTGCTGCCCAGGGATGATAATGATGTCATTAATCTGGATGTAGTATGCAGGTGGAAAATTTAGTTTGAGGAGAATAATAAATTGAATTAGAAACATGTGGCATTCAAAGTGCTTGCCAGTATTATTCAGCAGGATGTGGGAAAGTTAAAGAAGAGCTTTGAAGAGCAGAGCTGGAGATGAAAATTTAAAACTCTTTAAAAGAGAAGTGAGATGGGGTATAAGAGTAGAATCTTATAAATGGTAGAAACTGAAGAGGTTAGTGAATAAAAGAGGAGTCTGTAAGGAAATCTGTGAATTGTAGAGAGAGAAGGAGAAGAACCACGAGACTGTTGTGTTCTGAAGGCCAAAGGTGAATAATTTGTATTACAAAGATATAGCTGGTCAGTGGCATCCTGCACAAAAAACAAGCAAACTGAGAGAATGCCATTATTTAAGTAGTGAGGATTTTTCTTCCTAGGAATACAGAAAGCTTTACTTCATTATAGAGAAGAGGATAGAAGTCATATTGCAAAAGAGATTAAAGAGTATGTAATGGGGGAAATAGAGGTTGTGAGTCTAGACCACATTTTTAAACTTTGGTAGGGATGGGAATGAGAGAAATGGAATGATAGCTGGTAGCTTGAGGTGGGCAGAAGGGGAGCAGGGCCAGGTTCTTACATTGGTTGTGTGCTATTGGGAATACCCCAGTGGCGAGAACAATGGGTGTGTTAAAAGTTCTAGAGTAGATTAAAATAGGATGAAGAACACACATTAAGAGGGTTAGGTTATAATATGTAGGGACATTTTCCCCTCTAAAATAGAAAGCGAGGATAGGTGTAGGTATGGAGAAGTTTTGTCTGGGAGAAGAGTGAGTCCATATAGGAGAGAGTTGGGAATGAGAGAGTTAAGAGTGAGGTTGATACTTCGACTCTCAGTTATGGCATAGAAAATGATTGGAAACCTGACTGGGCACAGTGATTCACACCTGTAATCCTAGCACTTTGGGAGGCCGAGGTGGGTGGATCACTTGAGGCCAGGAGTTAAAGACCAGCCTAGTTACCGTGGTAAAACCCTGTCTCTACTAAAAATACAAAGATTAGCCAAGCGAAGTGGCAGGCACACATAATCCCAGCTACTTGGGAGGCTGAGGTAGGAGAATCACTTGAACCCAGAAAGCGGAGGTTGCAGTGAGCCAAGATTACGCCATTGCACTCCAACCTGGGAGACAGAGCAAGACTCCATTTCAAACAAACAAAAAAAGAAAATAATTGGAAGCCAATCTTCCATGAGACAACAACTAGAAACACCAACCAAATACAGCCCTTCCCCTCAAAGTATTGAGAAATACTTTGAAAGTATTTGAGAGGTAATAAGAGTATGTCTAGGAGAGAATAAAGGCTTAGAGATATAAGGTTAGTATTTGGGACTGTTTTTCTCCAGTGAATATTTGCTGAGTTTTTTTGAGGGATCAGCTGAAAAACTGAGCAGTACTTTTTTTTTTTTTTTTTTTTTTTTTTTGAGATAGGGTTTCATTTCTGCCACCCTGACTGGAGCACAGTGACCCAATCTTGGCTCACTGCAACCTTCACCTCTCAGGCTCAAGTGATTGTCCTGTCTCAGCCTCCTGAGTAGCTAGGACTACAGGTGTGCACCACCGTGTCTGGCTAATTTTTGTATTTTTTGTGGAGACAGGATCTCGCTACATTGCCCAGGCTGGTCTCAAACTCCTGGCTTCAAGTGATCCACCCACCTTGGCCTCCCAAAGTGCTGGGATTACAGGTGTGAGCCACTGTGCCCAGCCTGAGTAGTAAATTTGATAGCCTTTTAAGGTTAGAGGGATAGGAATTGGAATTTAGGCCCTGCTAATGTGAGTTGTGAGTGATCTTGGTGAATCACTCTTATTTGGTGTTGGTACCCTGAAGGGCCACAGCCTAGAAGTAGGGGTGAATTGGATGTAGATAGGCCCTCACAGGGACTGTTGCTCCACTTTGAATACCTTTAAACCCTGAAAATAGATTGAGGTAATTTATTGTCTCAGGTGCTTGGCAGAAGCAAATGTTGTAAATTCTGTTTGGAAGGTAATATTACTTGTGAATGTTACTATAAACATTCTGTAAATATAATGTCCAGCTCATAATTTTAAAAAATCAAGCATGGCATGATCGAATAACATGAACAAAATTAAGTACAAGGAATAGAAGATAATATTGATCGATAGGGGCTTCTCATATTGGAATTTTTAGGAGCAGATTTAAATATACCATGCTTACCTTGTTCAAATATAAAAGACAAGATTCAGCGTTCTTAGCAGAGAACTAGAAACTTGAAAAGATGAAAATTTTAGACTTGAAAACTAACTGAAATTGGGAACTTGATGGGCTTAAGAGAATTTGACAGAGCTGAAGGGAGAATTAGTGAAGTGGAAAAATTCAGAGAAAAAAGGATGGAAACTACTGAAGACATTGAGGGAGACATAGAGACATTGAGGAGATCAAAAGTGTGTAATTGGAATCCTGGCAAAGAGTTGAGAGAGAATGGGCAGAAACAATATTTGAATAGAGAATGGCTGAAAACCTTCATGAAAAACTTTCTAAAACTTATTAAAGTTATTAAGCAACAGATTCAAGAAACCTTACTAACACTAAGCAGGATAAAAAAGAAATCCGTACCTTGGTCTAGGGTAGTAAATCTGTAGAAAGCCAAAGCTAAAGAGGAAAATTTCAAAATCTGCCAGGTTGGCGAGAAGAAATGTTATTCTTTCAAAGAATTGAAAATTAGATTAATGGCTGACTTCTCAATGAAACAATGGAGGCTGTAAGACAATGGAATGATACCTTCAGAGTATGAGAGTAAATAACAGTCTAGAATTTTACAACCTGAAAAAGGCTGGGTGTGGTGTCTCACATGTATCCCAGCACTTTAGAAGGCTGAGGTGGAAGGATTGCTTGAGCCTAGGAGTTCAAGATCAGCCTGGGCAACATAGTGAGACAACATCTCTTCAAAAAATAAAAAAATAAAAAATTAGTTGGATGTGGTGACATATGCCTGTAATCCTAGCTACTCAGGAGGCTAAGGCAGGAGGATTGCTTGAACCTAGGAGTTTGAGGTTACAGCGCTGTGATCATGCCACTGCAGTTCGGTCTGGGTAACGGAGCTCTCTACAAAAGGAAACCCAACCTCTTCCCCAACAAACCTGAGAGAATATCCATTATGAATAAAGAGGAAATACAAATGTTTCAAACTTGACAGTTTTTCAGTTGTGCTAGTCACTCTAAAATTGCTCCAAAGACATAGCTAGTGACTACCATGTTGGCCAACACAGATAAAGAACACTTTCACCATATTAGAAAGGACAGGTATTAAGAAAATACAAGAGGATATTTGGAACAACATTCTACTCCCACCATGAAATGTTAGATGAAATTGATAAATTCCTATAGAAATACAAATTAATAAAGTTGATTCAAGAAGAAATTTTTAAGATATGAATTATCTTATCTGTTTACAAGTTTTAGTTTTTTTCTTCTGATGCCTTTCTTTGGCTATGGTATCAAGGGAATACTGTCATAACAGAATGAGTTCTCTGTTTTCTGGAAGAATTGTAAAGGATTTGATAATATTTTTTTCTTTCGATGTTTGGTAGAATACACCAGTGAAGATATTTGAGCCTGAAGTTTTCTTTATTGGAAGATTTTAATGTAATAATTCAATTTATTTACTTGTTATATGTCTATTCAGATTTTCTACTTTTTTTTTTTTTTTGGAGACAGGGTCTCACTCTGTCACTTGGGCTGGAGTTCAGTGGTGTAATCACAGCTCACCACAGCTTTGATCTCCCAGACTTAGGTCATCCTCCCACCTCAGCCACCAGAGTAGCTGGGACTGCAGGTGCATACCACCATACCCATCTAATTTTTTGTACTTTTTTTTTTTTAATAGGGTTGGAGTTTTGCCATATTGCTGCGGCTGTTCTCAAACTCCTGGGTTCAAGCAATCTGCCTGTCTTGGCCTCTGAAAGTGCTGGGATTACAGGTGTGAGCCACTGCACCTGGCCAGATTTTCCATTTCTTTTTGACTAAGTTTTAGTAATTTTTGTTTCTGGGAATTTGTCCATTTTTTCTAAGTTTATTGTATTCCTTTATAATTCTTTTAATTTCTGTAAGGTTTATAGAGATGTCCTCTCTTTCATTCCTATTCTGTGGTCACCCTGTGGAGGTAGAAGGTAACCCTCCCAATTAACAGGTAGGATGTCTATGCTGGAAGCACTTCACAAGCCAACAAAATTTGAGAGAAATTTTATTATTCACCCAAGAGACTTCTGGGGATGGTAGAGTTAGTACAAGTGGGTCTGGCCTGCCTTGGGTTAGACAGAGGGAGTGGGTTATGCCTTTATAATGCCTACGGTGTTGGGGAGATCCCATGTGCAGGCTGAGGATCAGCAAAACTTGAATTTTCCATGGGGGCCAAAGGCAAGGCACATGTGGACTTTCTTATTAGCCTGCTCAGTTGTGGGTTCAAAAGGGGAAAAGTGAGGTGAGGCCTAACATAAGTCAGTGGTCAGACATCAAAAATTTAAAAAGTGGAGTGAGACTCCTTATTACAGTTCTTGACTTTGGAAGTAAAAGAAAATTTCCTTGTTCTTTCTTTTCTTCAGATTGTATAACCTTAATTGATCTACCTTCAAATTTATTGCTTATTTCTTCTGCCAGCTTAATTCTCCTCTTGAGCTTCTCTAGTGAATTTTTCATTTCAGTTGTTGTCTTTCCACTTGAAATTTCCATTTGGCTCTTTTTTATAATTTCTTAGTTAATATTCTCTGTTTGCTGAGTCATTGTCAACATAGTTTCCTTTATTTTAAAAGTATTTTCTTTTAGTTCTTTGAACATATTTATAATAGCTGCTTTGAAGTCTTTATTGGCTGACTTCAAAATCTAGGCTCCCCTAGAGAGAGTTTTTGTTGAAACTGTCCCCCTTCCATGTATAGGTCACGCTTTTCTGTTTCTTTGCATATCTTATGAAAACTGGGTATTTTTGATAATATATTCTGTATTTTGATTCCCTTCTCCCCAGAGTTAGAGGTGGTTGCTCTTTTTGTTTATTTAGTGACTTGGCTGAACTAATTAATTCCATGGAGTCTGTTTCTCCTTGGAATGCGTGTGTGACTGCTGATGTCTCTGCTTAGCTCATCCTTTCTTGTTTTTATTTTTCAGTATGGCTGTCAAGTATTGGCCCCCTGGGTCAGCGTATCTTAGTGGCCAACCTATGATTGGTCAGAGGTCGTGTTTAAATTCCTTGAAACAATGAGCTTCCCTTTGTCATTGGTTTTTATGAGGCTTGGGGGATGCGTTCAAAGTTCAGAAAGTCCGCCTGGGTTTTACTTTCTCCATTTGCAAGGCCTCATCTTTTTCTAGGAATGAGCAGCTTGCTGTGGCCCTGTCATTTCTTTCTTCATGTTTGCAGTCTTGTGCATGTGCACAGTCTTCCAGACCAGCAGGAAAAAAGATTTTTATCAAGGCCCAGTTTGGCTGTCTCATTCCTTAGTTCTCCATGTTAAATTTCTGGTTGGTCTGCTGATCTGTTGCTTGCGCTAACTGGTATTGCAAACTCAAATTAGCTGTAATATTGGCTTTCCCTCCTTTTTTGCTGTTGAAATCACTTTTTGAGAATACCTATGGGCATGGAATTCTTCTCCAAATTAATTTAGCTCCTTCTGGCAGTGGAGCCTCCTGTCATCACAGCTTGTCCTACCCTGGTAGCTTCTGTACCAAGCAATTGGGAGCGAGTGTGGGATAATAGGAGCCCCAGGCTAAAACACCACACTCTTCACTGTTCTTACCAAGATTCAGTAGATTTTCTTGGACCAGCACTTCTCAAATTTGTTGTAATGTTTTTGATCAATATCAAGACTTTAAATAGTTTTAACAATGTTGTTTTATTGTTGCTTTAGGAGGTTAATATTTGTCAAACTCCTCATTCAGTAGTTCTGGATGTCCTTTCCCCTGCCCCCTCCCTTTCTCTCTGTCTTTCCTCTCTGGGTGTGTCTCCCTGTCTCTGTCTCTCATTTTTGAACATTTAAATTTCATTCAAACTGAAATTTATTTTGGAATATTTTATGAAGTAGGGATTTGTTGGTTATTTTTTTAAAATGGTGTTAAGTAGTGTCTTAATACTACTTGTTGATTAATCCATGTACTTCTTATTGATTTGTAATGTAAATGGTTTATTTTTCTAATCTCATTGAGATTTAATTTTGTCCTTTTTTTTTCTTAATCAATAGTCATCTTTTGCTTGTTTTTCCCATCTTTTGCTTTCCATTGGCTCATTTTTTTCTGCCTTTAAACCTGTCTTTGGACTTTATATCTTTGAGTTTCCTTTGCTACTCGGCTTCATACATTCCATTTGCTCTGATACTCGTAAGTACTAAGGCTAGGCTAAGACAAGTGAGATGCATAAGGCACAAAAGTTCTAGGAAGCTCTCACTTCTGGGTCCTGCAAGTGTGGGACTGGTACTCATAGAACTTTGCATTTTCAAATTTTGCACCCTAAGTGCCTGGCTTGCCCCGTTGTAGTCCTGGCTCTGCTACTCATACTTCTCACTAGTATATATTTGTTGTAACCTGATTTCTGTCCCAAATAGGCTTCATTTATTCAAATTGTTGTGCTTTTGCTATGTACTGTGCATTGTGCTAGGTTTTGGGGAATACAAAGGATCTCAAGACACCATTTATTTCACCCAGAAGCTTTCTTCAGATTTGCCCTTATGAGGTCTAGTACCTTTTCTCCATTCCTCATCCTTCCTACCTTCTTTTACTATGTGACATTATTGACCACTATTGCCTGTTCATGCTAATGCCAGCCCAGCTCTTAAGAATGTATGGCTATTTCCATGGTAGGACACCTTTTCTAGGGTCCAGTGGGCAGTTGGGCAGTGTATCAGTGGCCCTCATTCTGGAAGTTAGTAAGGGTTGGAAACTGGCCTGTGCTTTCAATGTGTCAGGGTAGGAGTGCCCAGGGACTTCTTCAGGCTTAATGGGCCTTTATAACTATGTCACAGGGAATAGAAGATTGCTTGTTTGTTCATTTTCTTTTATTTCTTTCTTTTCTTTCTTTCTTTCTTTTTTTTTTTTTGAGAAGAAGTTTTGTTCTTGTTGCCCAGGCTGGAGTGCAATGGCGTGATCTTGGCTCACTGCAACCTCTGCCTCCCAAGTTCAAGCAATTCTCCTGCCTTAGCCTCCTGAGTAGCTAGGATTACAGACGTGCGCCACCACGCACGCTAATTTTGTATTTTTTTTTTAGTAGAGAGAGGTTTTCTCCATGTTGGTCAGGTTGGTCTCAAACTCCCTACTTTAGGTGATCTCCCCTCCGTGGCCTCCCAAAGTGCTAGGATTACAGGCGTGAGCCACTGCTCCTGGCCTGTTTGTTCATTTTTCTTTTTTGAGACAGAGTCTCACTCTGTCGCCCAGGCTGAAGTGCACACTCTCGGCTCACTGCAATCTCTGCCTCCTGGGTTCAAGCAATTCTTGTGCCTCAGCCTCGAGTAGCTGGGATTACAGGGGCATGCCACCTTGCCCAACTAATTTTTTGTATTTTTAGTAGACACGGGGTTTCGCCATGTTGCCCACGCTGGTCTTCAACTGCTGAGCTCAGACAATCTGCCCGCCTTGGCCTCCCAAAGTGTTAGGACTACAGGCATCAGCCACCGCACCCAGCCATTGTTTGTTCATTTTCTACTTGGCATTTTATATACTCAGAATCTTTCCATCTGCTGCTAGTGCTTTGGTACCCAAATGTGGGCTTTGACTGCCTGCCTAGCTGTCTGGCTTAGTCTTGCCAATTTTGTTTTCTGAGTCCTGCGTTCTTCCCCCATTCTTTGCTGACTTGTTTTTAATGTACTTTCCCGGTATGACCCTACTCTGTTTGGTGTTCTCACTGCTTGTTCATGAAAACAAACTCATCCATTCATTTATGGAGTGGCTTTTGAGCACCTATTCTATCCTAGGTGCTGTGGGAGCCACCAGAGTTACAATGACAAACCCAACCAAACATTCCTTGTCTCCCTAAGCTAGAGAGACGAGTTAGGTATTAATCACACAAACTGGGATAACTGCTGTGAAGGAAAGACACAGATGCAGCTGACCTAGGAACACTGGAATTGAAATCTGTCACCTCATCTCACTTACCTAGCAGTAGCTCCCCTTCATTTTGAACTTTTGCCTGAATCAGGATTGACATGTAGTGCCCCATTCTCAATTCCGGCTGTTGTTTTTGGGTTGTTGGCAGTTTGCTCCCGACGCCTTGCCCCAACCAAGGCTGCCATCGTTTGTATTCTTAGTCACTAGTGGGAGCATACCCTGATCATGGATCTGTCCTCATTTGGGAGCTCTTTTCTCTTTGTTTTCTTAACGCCTGCCTCTGTTGGTTCTTTTCCTACATCTTCGTTAGCTTCTTGGTTATATTTTCTACTTCTTTACATTTCCTAAAAGTTGCCCTAACCCAGATTTTGTCAGGGTAAGAGTGCCCAGAACTTCTATAGGGTTAATAGGCCTTCAAAATGATGTCACAGGGAAGGGAATGTTGCTTGTTCATTCCTTATCCTGTGCCCTCCTCTGTATCTGCGTACCCTTTCTTGGCAATCTCATCTATTCTTGAACTCTCTGTGTTACCATCTTTATGCAAATGACTGGCCGATTTCTCTCTTTTGCTCCTGTTTTCAAGTATTTGGTGGATCGCTCCATGTGGAGGTATATAATACTCCAAGTAGAATTCATCATCTTCTCTAACTTTACCAACTCCCAGTCTCCTACCTAGAAATCTCACACAGCCACTCCCACCTTGCTGACTTCCAGACCTGCCTGGTTGCTAGGTGGTGCTGCTTTGTCCTGTGTAATACCATGGTAAGGGCCTCTTCTTTTCAGTGTCCTGAACTCAAGTTTGGGTCTTCCTTTCCTTTCACCTGTCTGTTCTGATTTTCTCCTAAGATACATCTGCTACTAGTATCTGTCAACTCCAGATGACTTTGAGTCCTGTACCAGGTTTCCTGAAACAATTCTAATATGTTGTTTTTCTCTTCTGCTCATTCATGCTTTGAAAACTCCCTAGTGCTTTTGAAAAACTGGCCTAGTTTTTTAGGCCTTCCGACTTGTTTTAATTTCCTTGCCACTGCCTCCCTTCATATAGGCTGGACTCTATCCAAATGGAATTAATTTTGTGAGAACTTGCCTGTATTTTCTGTTTGCGCCTCTATTTTTATTTCCTTTTGCCAACAGTATGCTTTCCTCACACTCTTAGTTCTTCAGAATCTTTCCTAAAGTACTCTCAGGTTTCCTGACTTGGAGACACTCTTTCTTTCCTATCATCTGTACATTTATCCACACTTTAAAAAACACAGTGCTTACCCCTTATCCTTCATTCTGTCTAGTGTAGTGCCTTGAAGAAATACGTGTGAAATTACTGAGTGCATAAATGCATTTCTGTATTAAACCCTCAGACAGTCTTGACTCCTCCATCTGCCTTTCCCATTCCCTTGCTGTTTATATAAGGCCATCTCTTTCTCTCCCTTCTTGCAACAGGATTGGCTTTATCTGTGAATCTCTTTATCTTGCCCTAAGTGGCCTGTTATCCTTTGTCTCCATTGCTTTTCTGCTGCTGAGTTAGTATTAATTTCAATTTAAAGAGAAATTACATCATTTTGGTGAAGGATGTGTGTGGGAAATATAGAGGAAATAGAAGCTAGTGTTCAGAATGACATCTTGATTCGTTTTGTGGGAACTCAGGCTGCCCACAAAAATTTCAAATATAGACTTGACTCCTGGGCTGGTGGCCATCAGAGACTAGAAAGTAGAAGTTGTGATGACATGTTCAGCATCCAGGTGGAAGGCTAGGGGCCAGCTGCGGGGACCCACATTCCAGCCTGCTGATCCTGGCAGCTGCTCTTATATTCCTTAGACACAGCTGTTTGAGCTTCTCATCAGACAACTGGTTTGAGGTGATGGCAGGTAAGAGTAGGGGAAGAGACGTCTAATTACAGTATTGCCATGTTTTGAAAGTGTGTGGATCATCTGGGGTTCCCTGCATAGTTTTGGACATCAAGTTGTGATAATGAATTAGGTTTTGCTGGTGGATTCTAAGAAATTAACTTGGTTTCATAGAGGTATATCATTTGTCCAGAGTTGCACTTAGTAAATGCCACATATTGAACCCCAGTTTAATACCATTCCAACTTTTAGATTCTAGATCTTTATATCACTTTTCAAAACTATATTTCTTTATATTTTTGTTCATTTCGCAAGCTGAATAGAACTGCAGGATTCCTTATTTTTCACATCATTGCCCCATTTGTGGAGATGTTTAGTTGAAGTGGCCCAAAGAAGCAGTCTAGTGGTACTTGTGAGGGTGAAGGCCTTGAAAAGAAACTTGAGACAGATGGTGTGTTTGACTAACTGCCCTGGAGAATGTTATGCCAGAACCCAGGAGGGGCACCACGTTGCCTTTGCCATTGAAATACTAAATTTCTGAGAGGACAGAGGAGCCTACAACTTAATCGCTCTCCAATTACCAATCTCTTCTTGGTTTCAGTGAATGACAACAGAGCTGCTCAAGGCGGGAACTCTGAGCTGAGCAGTGGAGGTTTCTTTGGATCTGGAGAGAAGAGTGACCTTGGAGCCAATAATGAGCCATCCTGACTACAGAATGAACCTCCGGCCCCTGGGGACCCCCAGAGGTAGTAAAAGGAAAATGGAGTCTGTCTAAATAATTGGAGAACTGAAATAAAAGTGAAATGGGTGTGAAGTGGAGGGTGTCTTTTAGGACTAAGGGCTACTATAATTCTTTTAGTGACCTGTTAAATATTCTCCTGTGTGATTTTTTCTAGAATTAGATGTGGTTTCTTGCTATCTTAATTTATCGTTGTATTAAGTACAGCTGTTTAATTTCCTCTAGTAAAGTGGCAATCTTTTAGTAATTTCTATTTTCAAAAAGTTTGTGTATATAAATAGCAAAGAACACTGGACTCATTATTCACATTATGTTCCATCCATGTTGTTGTGCTGATTTAAAACTCAAGTCTCATCTGTGTATATTTTATTCATGTTTTCTTAGCCACTCTTTCCTTTTTGTTATTGTTCAAAATCACCATCAGGGAGTTCCAGTCTCTTGTTGGTCTCTTTAAATAATAATTGTAAAAAGGTATGATATCTCCAGTTTTAAAAATACACAGATGTTTGAGGAAAGAGTTGATTGCTGCCTCATGTTTCTAGGTGTGTCCACTGTGGCTGGCCCACATGACATTGGTGCTTCGCCAGGTGACAAAAAGTCAAAGAACAAGTCCACACGAGGGAAGAAAAAGAGCATATTTGAAACTTACATGTTCAAGGAGGATGTTTCGGAAGGCTTGAAGAGAGGAACACTCATCCAGGTGCTTAAAATCTACTGGAAGGCTATTGCCTGAATATGTGGAATCCAAAACAATCTATTAAACTATTTCCTGTTCTGTGCTATGTGCTTTCAGAGAGGTGATGATGTAACAGGTGCAGGGCTGTTATGATGGCATAACAGAGATGATGAAGTAACAGGTTCTTCTTAGAACTCAAGTACATTTAGAGGTAATAAGCACCATAAGACAGGAACAGGCAAAGTGCTCTGAGATTTGAGAGGAGGGAGCTGCTATTTCCCATTAGGCTTGCCTAGAGATGCTTTATTGGAAGTGACATATTTGAGCCAGGCCATGGATTGGTGCAATTTGAATAAGTGAAGATAAAAGAGAGCTTTACAAATGGAGGGACCAGTGTGACCTACTACAATAGAAGTGAGAAATTGGGTTTGGATATACGAAACATTGAATATCAGTTTTTCTGGAGCATGTGGATGTTGAATGATGGAGAAAAATGGATGAGGTTGGAAAGGAAGCAGTAAACAACAATAGACAGTATTTGTTGAGTGCTTTATAGTTTACAAACTGTGTTTACAAGCTAGTTCAGTGGTTTGGCTGAACAAATGTTTATTGAGCATCCATTGTGAGCCAGGAACAGTTACGGTTAGGAGTGTGCAGCATGGGTGCCTTTGAGATGGAGGTAGACAAGATTGCCTTGCTGTACTTCAGCTTGCAGCTCAGTGGTGGGAGGCAGTCATGTGAACAGATGATTTGGGGATAAAGTGGCAAGTGCTCAGATAAAAGGGTGACCAGGGTATATGGCAAAATATTGGGGGGAAAGCAGGAAACTGTGTAGGCTGAGGTTCTGGAGAGGCTTCCTGTAGTTGGTGACCCTTGTGGTAGGTATTGAGGGATGACTAGTTTGGGCCTATCAGGTGAGTGATATGTGTGTGGGAGGTATGGAGAGGCAGTGGCGCTAACAAAAACGTTAACTTGTGAAACAACATGGAGTATGGCAGCTTAGGCCTCCTTGGGCATAATCCGTCAGGTAGTTAGTAGGCTGGGGAGGGAGGCAGGGCCACATATTCTGTGAATTAAGTCTATTTCATAATACTTTCATTAGTATAGAAATATTGCCATGTGCTACCTGGCTCACTTGAAAATGCTGTGTTCCACTTTCTCTTATTCTGAGAGCACAGCTTCTGCATTTGTGTTTTTGGCTGAAGATCTAACCAATTTACGGATGCTATCATCTTCTCTTCCTTTTTGTCATTCATTTTCTCTCTCTCTCTCTCTCTCTTTCTCTCTTTCTTTCTCTTTTCTCTCTTTCTTTCTCCCCTCCCTCCCTCCCTCCCTTCCTTCCTTCCTTCCTTCCTTCTTTCCTTTACCTTTCTCTATTTATCTGTGGTCAAGTGCACACATGATCGATGGAAAAAAGAAAAAAAATTGTCTTTTAACAAATGAGTTGGTTTATCTGATTCTTGGAGTACTCTTGGTGGTTATTTATTTATTTATTTATTTAGAAGGTCTCACTCTGTTGCCCAGGCTGGAGTGCAGTGGTGCAGTCTTGGCTCACTGCAGCCTCTGCCTCCTGGGTTCAAGTGATTCTTGTACCTCAGCCTCCCAAGTAGCTAGGATTACAGAAGGTAAAAAATTAGTCATGCCATCATGCCTGGCTAATTTGTGTGTGTGTGTGTGTATATATATATATATATTTTTAGCCAAACAGATTGGTCATTATTGTACATATAGCTGGAAGGGAGGGGTGGTCCTGGAGTGAGGACAGGGCTGCCCAATATTTGGGGGGAGGAAGGGACTCTTCTTCCAAATGGGCTTGTCCGGGAACCGGGTTCCCGGGGAGCTGGGCGCCTGGTCCACATGGACCCCCTCCACCTCCCCACATACACTTTGGAAGAAGGGCAGGAGTGAGAAATGCTGGGGGAGAAGGATCCTTTGGTTTGAGATGTGGAGGTGATCATAATAGTTCCCGCCCGCTGGCTGTTTTGTTGACTTTGGAGAGGCCTTCCCCGAACCCAGAGTCGGTCATTACTTGTTCCATCTGAACATCCTCCTCGTCCTCCTGGGGCAGCTGCAGGGATGGGTTGTCCCTGTGGGCTGGAACTTGTAGCCCGTGAGCATGAAGAAGGCCAGGGTGGAGCCCTCCACCAAGAGCTGGTACAGCCACTGCCACTGAAAGGGGACAGCCACCTGCTACAGGATGGCGATGATGCGGGTGAAGTAGATGTAGCAGATGACTGTGACATAGTAATGCTGGAACAGCTTCAGCTTGGCCAGGTTCACGGCCACCTTCCCGTCTGTGCCAGACGTGTCCTGGAGATGCCAGATGGACCAGACTACGGGAAACAGGATGGCGCTGCAGCAGATGAGATCCATCAGGAACAAAATCTCCTTCCACAGCACATAGTCACTGGCGCCCTCCTCGCGGGACTCGATGCCGATGTAGGCCACGTTGGCCAGGACCTGCATGGGGATCATGATCCTAAAGACCTTCTTCTCCTTATCCGACAGGACATACTTGATGAAGGCCCAACCTGAGCCGATCAGAGCGACGGTGATGAAGAGAAGGGCACCCTTCAGCAGGTGTGTGAAGGCAAGGCCTTCGATGGGGTGGCTCTGGCTGTTGATGAGGTAGTAGTTGATACTATGGAAGAGGAGAGAGATGCTCTTGGTGAAGGCCAAGGCCACCATGAGCCAGTGGATCTTGAAGACGCTGTACATGTTCCTGCAGAGGATGGACACCCAGAAGATGCCAGCGGCCAGGAAGCAGACGGACATGACTATGTAGAGCTTGAAAAGGGGCATCTCCGCCGCCGACAGGAAGCCATCAGGGTTCTTCTCCTGGATCATCACCGTGATGTCAAATGGATGCTCCTTTCCTGGCACTGAATTGTTGCAGTTGTGGAAGTTCAGGCTGTACTGGCCTTCTTCCGCCTGAGAGCCGATCACCACGTGGAAACTGAAGTTGTAGGAGTTGTTGAGGTGGCTCAGGCCTGACACCAGCTCCTTGTCCTTCCCGCTAGGACCCTGAGACACTGCGGGTGTTGACTTGGGCTTGCTGGCTGCAGAGGTCCCTCCGCCATCCACCTTGCAGGGGACTGTGGCCTGTGGCTTTGGGAGCCCTGGTTCGGAGGGCACTTCGGGGAGGAGCCTGGGAAAGATAAACAACTTCTGCTCTCCGTACTTCGCACCTGGACCTTCAGATCCTTGGTGTTGATGAGGAACAGGACCAGGAAGCTGCTACTGTTTTTCTGGAGAGGGCAGTCCTGGAAATCCCGGGTTGAATAGGAGCGAACTCTGCCAGATCGAACCCGGCTGAGACTGAACCCCACCAGCAAGGACTTCTGCTTCCTGGAGGCCCAGCCGCAGGAGGCTCAACTCCACCACCAGGGAGCCGTTGGTGTAGAAACTGAAGCTGTTCAGCTGGATGTCTGCTCGCTTGTCCCCCTCGGAGGGCCTGGCCTTCACCTTCTGAAAGGACTTTTAGATTCCAGTTGAGCTCTCAGCAACATTTCAATGGAACCCCCCAAATCCCATTAAGTGCCCCGAGGACCCCACTCTATAGCTCCCCCAGGACCCCGCTGTGTGGCTCTAGGGTCTTTAGCGCCCCAAAAGTGATTCCAAGAATTAAAAGGACTAAGACCCAACCGGGGGGGGATGGGGTGTAGTCCCCCAATTTTTGTATTTTTA
The DNA here is from genome assembly GCF_000951045.1 of Mandrillus leucophaeus. Lineage (NCBI taxonomy): Eukaryota > Metazoa > Chordata > Mammalia > Primates > Cercopithecidae > Mandrillus > Mandrillus leucophaeus. The sequence continues at coordinate 430,511 of NW_012102143.1, forward strand.
GTAGAGATGGGGTTTCACCATGTTGGCTAGGCTGACCTGACCTCAAGTGATCCTCCTGCCTTAGCCTCCCAAAGTGGTGAGATTACAGTCATAAGCCACCACACCCAGCCCTATTGGAGTTTCTTTTTTTTAAAGCTTTCCCTGGATTTATTTGACATGGCCTCTCTTAGGAGAGATGAAGCTGCATTTGGATGTTAGTCCATTCATTAATCCATCATTTGCTCTTCATTGTTTAGCCCATACCCCCCCCTCCGCCCGAACACCATTTTATCTGTAAGCTTCTTGGCCCTCCTCCTGTTTCATGTAGGAGGACCCATTGTGCCTCTCCATTCTCATCCTCTTGCACTCTCCTCCAGGAGCACTGTCCTCCATTCACCCTGAGCTTCCAGTCTTTTCCTCTAAAAACTGTGCTCCTTGATGTCTCTGTGACTTTGTGCGTGCTGGTCCTGGTGCTCGGAATGCTTTCTCCCGCTGTCTTGATGTAATGGTGCTTAGCTTTTAAGTCCCTGCCTAAATGTTACCCACTTTGAGAAGCCTCATTTTAATTCTCCAAGTAGAGTTGGCTGTTAGTGCTTTCCTGTAGTTGACTTTTTTGTTTTCCCTTTATTCTAAACTTAACCACCATTTCTTTTCTTTTATGTTTCCCCCAAATAGACTGTTCATGTCCTTGATGGCAGGGTCATGTCTTATTCCAGAAGTTAGCTCAGTGCCTGACATTTGACTGATGCTTAATACATTTATATTGAATAAATATTTACTTATTGACTGAATAAAGGATCCAGATACTGTCTTTTGAAGAAGAGTCGGGGGAACGTCAGTCATTAGAACTTGAAAGAAAACTAGTCGCCTAGAATTTTGGCTATAGATTTATACCTATCTAGAGACAGCGTTCTGCAATGGTATTAGCTTCAGCTCCCTTTTAGTTTTCACTTTTGAAACCACTCGTTGCTGATACTCAAATAAAACAAAACAAAAATCTGATCAATATAACAACTCTAATTCCCAGTAGTTTGTAAGTGATTCCTTCTGGCCTGTGACATCATGGGACTCTGCAGCCAGGACCTCCCCCCCACATATGAGAACAGTTGTTCTTTGCAGATGGGGAAAGAAATGGGTTCCAGATATGAGGTCACCGTGTGAAATATACAACACTGTAAATAAGATTTTCATAGGCAGAGAAACAGAGTCCATCTGCTGCTTGATATAAACTTTATGTGTGCAGGCCTTGCTGGGTAAGGTAAAAGGCCAGACAAGAAAGGATGTTTTAATGCTGATGGAGAAAAATTAAGTGTATTAGAGATACTTGGAAACTTTTGTTAACTTTTGTATTCAAATTCATCTCTTTTGACCTCTTTTTTTCCCTCCCCATCCAGAGAAGAAACTTTTATCGAGATATAGTAGGGGGATTTAAAAAAAATAGGAGTAGAGTATTTTTATTTTGTTTTCAATACCTTAACCAATACTTTGATATTTCATTCGTATTTTTTCCTATGTGAGTTTCCAGTGTTTGAAGCGACAATAACAGTAACACATGATCATGTATGTGTAGTTTTGAAGTTGAAAAAAAATTCTCACATCAAAAAATGTATTTCATTTCTCTCTTCATAGGGGGGAGTACTGAGAGGTTGTTATAGGAGATGTTGGGAGAGATTAGAGTAGGGGATAGACAAGCCTGGAAGGGGCTCCAGTTTAGGGTGATGATCAAGGTGACATGGGTATGAAGATGGTAGAATTGGCTGTTTCAGATCCCAAAAGATGCTTTGGCTAAAGGAAGTTCAGGCTAAGCCCCCAGAGCTGCGTTAGTTATGATGTCGGAGTTCCTTTTAGATTAGAATATTGGTGTGAAGTTGTTATTGGCTCTCTAAAAAAATCCTAGTCCAGGAAGATAGAGGACAGGATGAACTAGTTTCTAGGACAAACAAACAAACATTTGTTTGTTTGTTAGTTTGGTTGTTAGTTTCTTAACAAACAAGCATTTGTTAAGAGTGAAATCAGGCAGGGTGTGGTGGCTCACCCCTGTAATCCCAGCACTTTGGAAGGCTGAGGTGGGGACATTGCTTGAGGCCAAAAGTTTAAGACCAGCCTGGGCAACATAGTGAGCCTTCATCTGTACAAAATAAAAATCAGCCAGGCATGGTGATGTGCACCTGTATTCCTAGCTACTGGGGAGGCTGAGGCAGGAGGATCACTTGAGCCCTGGAGTTGGAGGCTGTGGTAAGTCATGATCATGCCATTGTGCTCCAGCCTGGGCAACAGAGTGAGACCCTGTCTCTCTCTCTCTCTTTTTTTTTAAGAAGAGTAAAGTCAGCTGGAGAATACTTGGGGATGAATTAAAGATGAGGGGGAATAGATGTGATGTTATAGCGGAATGCCCAGTCACTCAGAAGGGAGAGATGATATTCATAACATTAATACTGGGGGTGATGAAAGAACTTCAGCTCTGCAGGCATTAATTAATTAGTGCAACAAATGTTTCTTGACTTCTTACTCAGTGCCAAGCATATACCAGTGAGCAAGTTAGGCAAGTCACTGGGGAGGTAAGGAAAAACAACTAAAGAAAAAGAGAAGAAATTAGACTGATCATTGCTAATAAGGAAATGGGAAAGGTGAGAGAGATTATAGAGAGAACCTCTTTAGTAGAGTTGCTAGGGAAAGCCTCTGTGAGATGATCTGTGGGTTGTCTGAGATGAGAATGAAACAGCCAATTGAAGAATTAGGAGAAGAACGTAGGTGGAAAGCTCAGCTAGTAGAACAGCAGCAAGCAGAGGAAGGCTTGGTGGTTCTGAGAAATGAGAAGGAAGCCTGTTGGAACATTGTGAGCAAAGGGAGTTATATGATGGGACAAGTGGAGAGTTAGGCATCAGCCAAGTCATGTAGGGTCTCTAGGCTATGCTGGAAAATTGGATTTTGTTTAAAGAGCAGCAGGAAGTCACTGAAGGCTGTTAAGCAGGAGAAGAAAATAATCTGTTTCATGCTTTGAACATATCTCTTTGGGAATTGTGAGATGAATAGACTAGAGTGGAAGCTGAGAGGCCACTCAGGAAGCTATCAAAGTAAACCAGGTCAGAAAACATGGAGATGGGAACAAGAAGGTGGCAGTGAAGATGGATGTGGGGCTAGAACTGATATGACATGCTGGTGGGTGAGATATGGAAGATGAGGCAGAGGGAGGCATCCCTGACGCTTGCTGAGTTTTCGAATTGAGCGGCTGGCTGGTGTTGCCATTAACCAAGACGGAGAAAAGCAAGGGTTGGAATGAGTTTTTGGGTAAGAGGGACAGCTGGCATACATGAGTGAAGAGGCCCTGGTGGTGAGTGTGGCAAACAGAGAGAGAGGCTGTTCACGGTAGTGGAGAGCATGGACTCTGGAACCAGACTGTCTGACCTTGAATGTGATGTGAAAGCAGGCATTTTTTTTAACCTCTCAGTGCCTCAGTTTCCTCCTCTGTAAAAACAAGGATAATAGTATCTACCTCATAGGGTTGTTGTGAGGGTTAAATTAGCTGATCGATATAAAGCTCTTCCAAGAGTGTGTGGCACGTCATATACCTGCATAAGTGGCACTTGAGTTTTGTTTTTATTACTATAAGAGGAGTGTCTGTTATTCAGGTTAAGTGGTTGCTGTCATTTGGAGAACCCTGTCCAAAGCTGTTAGATCTTATGATTTTTCAAGAATATCTGGAACTATGTATTTTATATGTGTGAAATTCCTCAGTTTTAAGGACTCTCAAGCCAAATACAGTATGTTTGTGATTGCCAGTTAGACTGATTTAGCCCAGTTGTGTGGTGTTTTTCTATGGTACTGTTTAGCTCCTTGGGTACAGGAAGTGAGAAAGCAGTTAGCTGGGGTTAGTTGAGAGTAGAGAATCAAGGGTAAAATCTTCAAGGTCTTTTGCTGGTTGAGTATCAGAGTAAGAGGTTTGTTTAGGATTTGCAAGGTTAAGTGATAATGACAGGCCATGGCAATTAGGTTGCTAGAGAAGGGAGTAAACAGTGGGAGGACAATGAATGGTGACACGTGGTCACAGCTTTGGGTTGGAGATCTTAGTGAAATTGAAGAGTTGTTGAAATGGGGTTTTTACCATAAGTAGACAAAAGACTGCCATCGGAAAGTGTGATATTTGAATTTTTTTTTTTAAGTGATGTCATTAGTAGTGCTGACGGGATCCAGGCTGTGAACATGGGAGAGAGTAGGTGGGGTAGAAGAGCAAATGGTAGTTAGAGTGACAGGCTGGGGTTGCTTGGTCTTCAACATGGATGTGAAGTCCCAAAAATATATATGAGAGTAAGGATAGAGAGGAAGGCAGTGAGCTGCTAGTCAAAATGTTAGTGAATTGGAGCTTTGACCCACCTGTAAGTTTGAGGATGACAGCACCAAGGAGGTGCTAATGATATGAACTGCAAAGGATCTGGGATTTTTGAAAGAGATTGGAGGAAAAAATACTTTTAAAGCCATGATGGGAAAGCAAAGAGCCCTTCCTCACCTGGTCCCTGAGATATATGGGTTATGAGAGATAAAATAGACACCCTTTGAGAGCACTCAGGGAAGCAATAACATCAGGGAACAGCCAGGTTTCGATTAAGGGGAAGAATCAGGAGCATCCGGAGAAGAGATGGAGGCTATGGGATTCTCACTGATCAAGTTCCAGGCCTAGGGAAGTGCTTTAGGAAGAAGATGGGAGATGGGCAATTGGGTCAGATTAGGGGATGGCTATAGAAATGAAAGCCAGCCGGGCACGGTGGCTCACACCTGTAATCCCAGCACTTTGGGAGGCCAAGGTGGGCGGATCATGAGGTCAGGAGATTGAGACCATCCTGACTAACATGGTGAAATCCCGTCTCTACTAAAAATACAAAAAATTAGCCGGGTGTGGTGGTGGGCGCCTGTAGTCCCAGCTACTCGGGAGGCTGAGGCAGGAGAATGGCGTGAACCCAGGAGGCGGAGCTTGCAGTGAGCTGAGATCCGGCCACTGCACTCCAGCCTGGGAGACAGCGAGACTCCGTCTCAAAAAAAAAGAAAGCCTTGGACTTTTGTAGGTGAGTAAGACAAGACATCTGTGGGAAGTATCCTTTGGTTAAAAGACCATTTGTTTTTGACAGACTTTACTGTCAGCTGCTTCTCTCAGGCTATAGGAACAACTCTGGTCTGCTGCGGAGCTCTGGGGAGTTTCTGCTTTCTTAGTGTGATCTGCATTCTCTCAAGGGCTGTGTTTCTGAGGTCCAGTTCTTCAGAGTTATGCTTCAGTCAAATTTACAAATGCTATTGTGGAACAAGGTTTCTCTTCTTCCTTGTGTCCTTTTGTATATATTGGGAAGTTTGGGATAGAGAATCAAGGGTAAAATCTTCAAGGCCTTTTTAATACCTTTTCTTTTGAATAGAGCCTGGATGCAGCCTTGAGCAACCTGTCTCTTTTCCCTGGGCCCAGCCTAACCTGTCTGAGTGCCGTGCAATTAAAGACATTTTCAAAGCTAGAGGCACTCTCATCTCCATACTTCTTCATTTGCTAACCATTCACTGAGCTACAAGGGATGATAGAAGAATAGGAATTGAAAAAAAAACTTAGGCCAGAGAAAAGCATCTGGAATCAGCAAATGAAATTGTTAAACATTTAATTTCAATGAACTGACTTTCGTTTGTTTGGAGTCTCTTCCCCTCATGAGACTGTCAGCTGTGTGACGGTAGAGACTGCCTGTTGTTAGTCTCCCTTTTACCCCATCACTTGACATGGTGCCTGCCATGCTATTTGTTAGGAAATATTTGTTGAGTGAGTGGATGAATATTTAGGATAAATGTAAGTTTTTTCCCTCCTTCCCTCAACAAGAAACAGCTGTCTAGAAGTGGATTTACTGTGACACTCTTAACAAGGGACTGGCCTTGGGGAGCTTTGCCAACCTTATCTCCTGGTCCCTCCCTCTTCTGTGCTAGGCAGAGTTCTTGCACAATGGAGAAGAGTTAGTGAGTGCCCTCTTAACCACTTTTGCTAACACAGTGTCCTCTACTATACTTCTCATCTGATTTATTTGCAAATTTTGCTCTTCTGTAAAGGACTAGGTCAGACACCATCTCTGAAGCCTCTTCTGGTGCCCTCGCTATGAAAGTAAGCTGTACCTCTGGTTTATGTTTTCATTTAAAATAGGGACTGAGCTTAATCATTATCTTCCCCATCAGTGTGTCTCAGGGTCTTGAATATAGTCAGTACTCAATAATTAATTGTTGAATTAAGGACTGAATGATCATTTGTAGTAGTCTATTTGAGTGTGTATTTGAGTAGTCTATTTGAATTACATTTGTAATTTAAACATGGTACAGCATAGAAGGAAATTATTTTCTGCTTTATTTTATGCCCTTGCCTGTTTTGTTAATTATGTATCTTTGAGTCTTTAAACGTTTTAGGGGGAAATGTTATTTAAAACACTTTCTCGAGATATCCTTTGAGTTTGGCTGTTAGAAAAATAACTGCTTCCATCCATGTGTTCCAGTGTCCTGAGACTACAGCTGGAACCTGGGGAGCGTTACAGCTTCCTGCAAGAGCCTGAAATACTGAACTGCTATTGAAGAGGCCCCCACCTGCACCCCTGTGTGTAAATAGAAGCAGACCCTGATTTGGTGCTGGAATAACATGAAGTTGAAGGCAGACTGGGTGGCCTGGCTGTTGGAGCCAGGATTCCAGTTTGCATTAAGAGCTGGTTATGGCCATTTTGAATTATTGACTCATTCAGCTCTGCAGAGGGGCCAGAGTGAAAAATAATGCATCCAGTTTCTTAAGGCTCAGTATCTAGGTTGGAAATCAACCTGTATCACTTTGAAAATTGTCACAGAAACAAGCAATTGTAGAAAGGTCTTGGAACTGGGAGAAAAAAAAAAAGGCCTTTATATAGTGAGACACAATCCCCAGGTAATCTGGTTTGTAAAGTCAAGGTTTAAATTTGAAGACTAGCATATAGGGGCACCTAAAAGTCTAATAGTTGCCACTTTCCCACTCTATGCCAGGCTGTCTTGTTCCTTACCTTTGCTTGTTCACACCAAGGTGCCAGTCTAAGCTTTCTGTTTTTGATGGAACCCTCTATTTCAGATATCAACATAAATTGTGTTTCCTGCATTTAATGAACAGTTCTTATACATCTAACTTGTTTTCTCAATTGAACTGTTTAATTTTAAAACTTTTTATTGGAGAATAACATACATATGGAAAAATCATAAATATATAGCTAGATTTTCACAAGCTTTATTTTTTGTTTTAAAGGGTGTATTGAGAATTAATCCAAAGAAGTTTCATGAAGCCTTCATTCCTTCCCCGGTAAGTTCAATAAATTTATAATAAACTTAATGTCACATTTCATTTTTTAGATGTGCTCTGAAACTGAAATCATATATTCTAACTAAAAAGCAGAGTAGTGAAGCAAAATTGAGGATGGGCAAAGATTTGTTTCAAATTTAAATAAACAAAATTTTCTTTTGGTTAACAACCCCTTCTGCCAGTCTTAAAATCGCATGCCAAATGAAAGGGATGGCATTTGTTACAAGGCTGCAAAGAGCAGCTGGACCCAGGCAGACTACCCACCAGTTTGTGTAATTGAACGCCCTTGGTTTATGGCTTAAAAGGATTTATGATTTTTTCCACTGATTTAAGTTAATCTTTCCTAAACAAATATGCTATCTACTATGGATCTATTGCATGAGCTAATCTGAACATTTGTCCAAAAATAATGTGTAATGCTTTTTTTTGTGGGGGGTCAGAGTTTCTCACTTCACTTTCGTGCAGGTGATAGAGCTTCATACAAGGCTCTTTACCGTTGGGTCCTTCAGATCCTTTCTTACATTTATGACTCATTTTAAGAGGCTCTTTCCACTTAAATCAAGTTCATACTGACATATAGTTAGCAGCAGTTCTCTAGAGAAGGTTTGATTGAGCAAAACTAGGAGAGCAATATTCTTAAATTCCTGACCTAACTTTTCCAGGATACCATAAATAGAATAGCTATAGAATCATAGATTTTTCACAGTGAAAGAGACCAAACTTATGCTTATAGATGACGAAATGGAATACATATATTTTAATTAACATATTTTATTATTTTAAATGACAGTAAGTTTAGTGAGAATATAGGTTCAGTCATGTACTTTATAAATGTTGTTATTACAGATTGAGCACCCCTTATTTGAAACACTTGGGACCAGAAGTATTTTGGATTTGGAATTTTTTTTTTTAATTTTGGAATATTTACATTACATACTTACACTGAAATCCAAAATGCTCCAGTGAGCATTTTCTTTGAGTGTCAGGTCAGTGCCCAAAAGTTTTATATTTTGGAACATTTCAGATTTTATATGCTCAAGTGATATTACTGTTATTGTTACAATAACCTTATGACCTACTGTCAAGCTCAGTTTAGTCCTTTTCCCCTGCCTTTGAAATCCAGGGACTCGCATTGCATCCAAGTTCAAGTCTTACCCATTGAATCAGATAAAAGGTATCACTGGCATTCACATTACTCTTTCTCCGTCATATTCTGTTCCCGTGAGAGAAAATGACATATGTCTTGACCCTGGAACTTGAGTTGTAAAATTGGGTTGTAGAATTGAGGGTCAGCTTTGAGGTGGTAACTTGGCTGCAAGAGCAGTTCTCGCATATACTGGAAGTGCAGTTTACATATGTATTAGTTTCCAGAGTTTGCTCATAAGGTTAAATTTACATCCAGGAATCATAAAAACTACCCATGAAAATCTCTTAGGAAGGTGCTATGTTGGAGGCGGATAAACCATCTCTCAGTATGCCCTGCATAACCAATGTTTTTTTCCCATAAAGAAAGCATAACTGTTTCTTCAAGAATATACCAGTTGAAGGAACTTGATTGTATTAGGAGCACTCATGTATGAAAGACACAGATTTTTAAGCATGAAAATATCACTCGATGTAGTTAGTTCATCTTAAGAGGCAGCTGGGAACTGGGTAGACTCAGACCTCTTGTCTCTTGTGCATGCTTAAGTTTGTTCTTGTTGATGGCAATGATAAGGGGAACTACAGCATTCTGAAAATTTTGCTGCTCCCTCTCTTGCCTGAATACACGGTATAGGATTTCCCTAAGTTAAATCCCTATTGGGCTGGCTCCTAGCAAGTGTGGGACCTAGGACAGAAGTAGAAAAGAAGGCACACATACCTTAAATCAAATATTGATAAGTTAGACCTCACACCCACCATCAAGTAAAATATATTATTCTATATATTCCTTGCCAAATACACCTTCATATACCTGAGTTCAAATGTAGAATTCTCAGATTTCTTGCAGCTCCATGCTGAAGCATGTCTCCACCTCTAGCTTGCCCCTCTTCCCTTCTCGGTGCTAGCTGCCTGTCCCCTTGTGACTCCCTTGCATTCAGTGAGGGCCCTTTCATGCACAAACGTGGGCATCCTGTCCCACATATCTAAGCTATGTCCATACCCATTAGAAATACCTGTTCTTTAGCCAGCCGCCATGTTGAGGGGGTGCCTCCGGTGATGGGGGAGTGCCTGTATATGTCCTGGAGGTAGGCTTGGGGCTGCTTATTTTAGGGAAGCACATCCATTTGGCCCTGTGAACTCCTTGTCTGATGGGAAGGGGTGTGGCTGGGGCAGAGCCAGAGCAGAGTTGCTATGGTTCCTGCAAGCTAAATTCATGTAATTTACATCTGCAAATGATGTATCTCCATGGTTTAACCTGGCTTGTTAAAGCTAAGAAGCAAAAGCAAAAGGTGGTGATGTTTTAAAAGCTCATAGTTGCTCTCCTACTTAAAATTGTATTCTTGCTATGTCATATTTAGAAATTTTTAGACAGTTGCGATATTAGGATTGGCTTATTTCTATGCTTCTTTTATTCTTTTATTTGGCTCCCGCTTGAGTAGTGATAGTGTCTCAGAGAGAGAAAAACAATTCACCTCTCGGTAATTAAGAATAGATCATAAGAGCTGCCAATCAAGGCCCGTTGCAAGTGATTGTAGACACTCTGGTTTTGGACACGGGAACAGTCCTACAGTCTTGCTTTGTGGGTTTCAGTTTTCAGAAGCATTATAGAAAGCAATTGAAAAGGGCAATAATAGAGGCAACAGATTACTCATATATAAAGCCCACAACCAACTGTGGTCTAGATTTCTGAGTATACATAGCTCATATCCATGTCAAATATGAACTTGTATTAACTGGAAACTTGACTTAGGTTCATTATAACTTCTACTGATAGAAAGTTGATTTTCATTTTATGACAAATATAAAATATATGGGATGAAAAATGCCCACAGATAGACTGAGAAGTAGAATGTCAGAACCAGGGCCTAACTGTTACTGGCTTAAGCTAGGAGCATAAAGGCAGGAATGAATATGACAGAAGATGAGGCTTTTGCTCTGACAGTAGGACATACAGTGGCTTCCTCATTTGTAAAATGAGGGGATGGACTAAATGTTGTCGAATGTTCCTCACATTCTAAAGTTTTTAGAGAGACAAAAATAGAGATTTGATTAAATTATTTAGGTTTGCTCTTACTGACTCTAAAAGTGGTTGTGAATTTACACAATGTCATTTGCTATACTAAAATATCTCCCTGGGTCAACAGGTGAAGAACAGTGAATTAATCATCAGGTATAAAATAATACTTTGTTCTGGGGGAACTTGACTTAGGTTCATTATAATTTCTACTGACAGAAAGTTGGTTTTCAATTCATGACACATCTAAACTATACGAGATGAGTAACTTACGTGTACTTGCTAGTTTTGTGAGGTTCTCAATAAAAATGAAATACAGAATGTGAGTAAAGTCGTGACTTTCAAGCAAACCAAGATAAAATGATATTATTGACAGGCCTTTTATATTTGGGGATAGGATAAAGAGGAGAAAATTGATCAGATGGAAAAACCTGTCATTTTTAAAAAGCACAGTTTCTATTCTGAATTATGTAAATCTAAGAAGCTCTCTAACTTTTTAATGCATCTTGTCATAGGAGGCACCCTTTGTACAGCGATGGAATTTATTTTTGGTCCAAAGGGGACTGTTTCATCAATGAAGGATGCTATGACCATCGTGGCATACTTGTGTTGTCTTCCTTCCTACAGTCCCCTAAGTCTTTAGTCTGACTACCCATGCCCTTCTCCCAGTTCCTTTATTTTTCCTCCAGGGATGTTCATTATCTATTTTTCTTTCTTTTTTTTTCTATTACCTATTATTCTTTCTGATGGGTAGAACAAGACTTCTGGCGTTCAAACAAAGAGCTGAAATATTTGGCCTTAAAAAGTGGTTAAAAGAGATGACTTGAACTTTTACTATTGAGCAGTTCCCAAGCTTAGTATCTTTAAAATAAGAGATTCAGCGACAGATCAGTCTTCTGAATGAATCAAGGAAGAACTGAGTAGTGATGCAGTAGCTATAGATTTTTGTGTTGTCTGAGGTTCAGCTGAGCCCTGCTTTCCTTAGTTTCCTGGGATTGTAAGGTGATGGTACTGTCATCCCATCAATCTGAAATCTCTGCGCTGCCAAAGGGTAGTTGTAGCTGCTTATAATAGAGGCATTTCATTGCATATGTTTGACACATGAGTATGGGTTAGGGTGACCTCCAAACAGCCCACTTTTCATTCCAAGGAGGTCTGAGAGATCCTATTGCTTTTTGAATTGCAAAAGGCAGCAATAGATGGTGATGTGCCATATTTCAGTTGTTCACTCTCTGTTTACTGGCTGTCTCTTCCAGATCTCTCTGAGAAGCTTGTCAAGAGGTCAACTACAGTCATGTTTTGTGGCTAACACAGTAGCTTTTCCTCGGGGACTAGGGTGGGGTCGGTTTTGGCAGAGTGTGCAGGCCACAGCTGTCAGCCCATAGCTAAACTGGAAATTGAGCAGAAAAACTGTTCTAGAAGATCTCTAATGGTTTGTAAGTGGAAACTGTAAAAAATGCTGAGTGACTAAAATCTACACCCCCCCCCGCCTTTTTGATTTGGTGATTTTGGGATATTAATTTTAACTTTAACTAAAGTTTCATAGTAATCACCTTCAGTCCATTGAGTGTTATGTTAAATCTTATCTATGTCAGGTGTCCCTATTAGAAAAATTTGAGTGATGGTTTTCCAGACCCTTTTGCTGTCATCTCCTGTAAGAAAAAGTATTTTACTTCTTTCTTATTCTCTGAAAAAGAGCACATCATATAAACTTGTAGAGAATAGAAGGATAAGAGTACATGTTTGTTGGTGAAACATTTTGAAAATATTTCATTTTCTCAGGAACCCTGACTGCTGCAGAAGGCCTGCATTTCCTTAGCTATTTTGTTTATTTAAAATTACAAAGTAATTTGGATTACTAAGAAGACTCTGGCACCTATTTAAGCCAAGAAGTTGACACTTGGGGAGTTCACTGGGGAGCCACATTATTTAAAGTGGTTTGTTTCTGAGTGAGTGAGGATGAAAGTGTCTGTACCTTGTGTTCATTGTCTGGAGTTCACAGTGGTCCTAAGTCGGCACAGTCGGTAGAGTGTGAAGATCATGTGATGAACCTCATATTACATCTCTTTCTTTCTCTTCTTTGCCCTCTGCTTAGGTCTCCATAAAAACAACCACAACTTACTCTCTCTGCCACTTTCTTGGGGGGCATTATGAATTTGCTGGTTTCCTCCTAGAGAGCCCAAATCTTAGAACCATTGCTGCTCCTGCCCTCAGTTTGTTTTCTTGCGGGAGATTATATGTTGTTCCTCTTCTGTTCTTTTGCATACCTTCTATTTTTATACTTCCTTGATATGTTAAAAATTCATTTAGTATTAAAAAGGTATCAACATGCTTTATTTAATACAAAAAAGGATAGCCTAAGAATAACTTGCTGTTTTCTATTTCAGTTATGAAAGCATGCAATCTGTTTTTTGCTTTATGTGTTTTTAAGCTCACTATTGTCTTATTTCTTTTTCCAACCTAGGATGGTGATCGAGACATTTTTATTGATGGGGTTGTTGCTCGTAATAGAGCCTTAAATGGGGATCTGGTGGTCGTGAAACTACTTCCCGAGGAGCAGTGGAAGGTGAGTTAAATTTTCCCTTTCTAATTATAGATTTCTTAGGACCTTTCACATTCCATGGTGCACCAACAAGGCATCATAAACTGGAGGAGTCACAGACCCCTCAGGCGCTGTGGTAAGATTGGGTGTGATCTTGGAAGCATGCTACTGAATGCTTGGAACTTAGAAGCATCTGCTGGGCAGATTGTGAATCATCTGAGTTGTTCGCCCTGCTCCCTCTCTAGTGATCCATCCTCCCTGTCACGTGCCTTGCACTGGTTTTTGGTATTCTTTTGAATAAATACTGAGGGCCCATTCAAACTTGGTATGTATTATCTTCCTACATCCTATGCAGGGAGAACTAGAAAGACAAAGCCATGGAGACGGTGGCAGTCCCCACGCATTTCTGCTGCCTCCAGTGGAAAACCCAGGCAATACATATGGAGTTCTGTTGGCCCAGTTTGGTGATTGGGTGATTGGCAGATAAAAATAGTTTGTCTGTGTTTTTATGAATCAGGGATTTAGTGGCAGAAGAAAATGTTTTTAATATGAGAATATTTTGGGTTTCAGTCTCCATCTATGTCTGTTAATTGGAAAGGAAGATACGGTTTTAGTGTTGATGGCTGTTTTAAATAAAAGTAAAGATCAGACATTGGAATGATTTGTGGTGACTGTCTTTGAATTGTCATGTAGGATTGGAGACTTGTATATCTAAGTCTGAATTTGTCTTCATATCATTTGTTTTATTTGGCTACATTCGTTGGTACTCGAGAATTTGGTGTTCTTCAATAAGATGTGTTATAGAGTAGTGATTAAAAGTATGGGCTTTTAGGCTAGGCTACTTAGATTTGAATCTCATCTCTGCCATTCATCTCTATAACTTTGAGCGAATTGTACAACCTTTCTGCTTCAAAGGTCTCATCTGTAAAATGGGAATAATCATGGTACCTACTTCATAGGTTTGTCATGAGAATTAAATGAGAATACATGTAAAAATTTTAGAATAGTACCTAAAAATCTTAGAATGGCAGGAACTCAAGAAATGTTCTTATTAGCTTTTCCAGAAAAGATGTGATGTGCACCACTGTACTCCAGCCTGGGCGATGGAGCTAGACTCTGTCTCCAAAAAAAAAAAAAAAAAAAAAAAAAAAAAAAAAAAAAAAATGTGATGTGAGGAGCACCATTTTATCTCAGAGCTTTGTTGAGGAATACATTATTTTTAATCTGATACAACTGAAGTAATTGAATTATAGCTATATGCCAGGTATTCATAGGGTGTAGGGAATTCAGTCATGATTGGGACTGACATAGTTCTTGCCCTCATGGAGCTTATAGTTTAATGGGGACTGCAGGTAGGAAAAGACAGATACTGATCACATTTATACAAATTTAAGTGTAATTTTAATTAATGCTGTGAAGTGCAGGTTTTTTTTTTCTTTCTTTTTTTAAAATTATACTCAAGTTCTGAGATACATGTGCAGAATGAGCAGGTTTGTTACATAGGTATACATGTGCCATGATGGTTTGATGCACCCATTAACCCATCATCTACATTAGGTATTTCTCCTAATGCTATCCCTCCCCTTGCCCCCACCCCCCAAAAGGCCCCCTTGTGTGTGATGTTCCCCTCACTGTGCCCATATGTTCTCATTGTTCGACTCCCACTTATGAGTGAGAACATGTGGTGTTTGGTTTTCTGTTCCTGTGTTAGTTTGCTGAGAATGATGGTTTCCAGCTTCATCCATGCCCCTGCAAAGGACATGAGCTCATTCTTTTTTATGGCTGCATAGTATTCCATGTGTATATGTGCCACATTTTCTTTATCCAACCTAACATTGATAGGCATTTGGGTTGGTTCCAAGTCTTTGCTATTATGAATAGTGCTGCAATAAACATATGTGCGCATGTATCTTTATAGTGCAATGATTTATAATCCTTTGGGTATATACCCCATAGTGGGATTGCTGGGTCAAATGGTATTTCTAGTTCTAGATCCTTGAGGAATCACCACACTGTCTTCCAGATGGTTGAACTAATTTATACTCCCACCAACAGTGTAAAAGCATTTCTATTTCTCCGTATCCTCTCCAGCATTAGTCGTTTCCTGACTTTTTAGTGATTGCCATTCTAACTGGTGTGAGATGGTTGCATTTCTCTAATGACCAGTGATGATGAGCTTTTTTTATATGTCTGTTGGCCACATAAATGTCTTCTTTTGAAAAGTATCTGTTCATATCCTTCGCCCACTTTTTGATTTTTTTTTCTTGTAAATTTAAATTCCTTGTAGATTCTGGATATTAGCCCTTTGTCAGATGGATAGATTGCAAAATTTTTCTCCCATTCTGTAGGTTGCCTGTTCACTTTGATGATAGTTTCTTTTGCTGTGCAGAAGCTCTTTAGTTTAATTAAATCCCATTTGTGAATTTTAGCTTTTGTTGCAATTGCTTTTCGTGTTTTAGTCATAAAGTCGTTGCCCATACCTATGTCCTGAATGGTATTGCCTAGGTTTTCTTTTAGAATTTTTATGGGTTTAGGTCTTATATATAAACCTTTACTTCATCTTGAGTTAATTTTTGTATAAGGTGTAAGGAAGGGGTCCAGTTTTAGTTTTCTACATATGGCTAGCCGGTTTTCCCAGCACCACTTATTAAATAGGGAATCCTTTCCCCATTGCTTGTTTTTGTCAGGTTTGTCAAAGACCAGATGGTTGTAGATGTGTGATGTTATTTCTGAGACATGTATTCTGTCCCATTGGTCTATATATCTGTTTTGGTACCAGTAGCATGCTGTTTTCATTACTGTAGGCTTGTAGTATGGCTTGAAGTCAGGTAGCATGGTGCCTCCAGCTTTGTTCTTTTTTCTTAGGATTATCTTGGCTATACAGGCTCTTTTTTGGTTCCATATGAAATTTAAAATAGTTTTTTTCTAATTCTGTGGAGAAAGTCATTGGTAGCTTGATGGGAATAGCATTGAATCTGTAAATTACTTTGGGCAGTATGACCATTTTCACGATATTGATTCTTCCTATCCATGAGCATGGAATATTTTTCCATTTGTGTCCTCTCTTTCCTTGAGCAGTCATTTGTAGTTCTCCTTGAAGAGGTCCTTCAGATCCCTTGTAAGTTGTATTCCTAGCTACTTTATTCTCTTTGTAGCAGTTGTGAACGGGAGTTTGCTCATGATTTGGTGCTCTATTATTGGTGTATAAGAATGCTTGTGATTTTTGCACATTAATTTTGTATCCTGAGACTTTGCTGAAGTTGCTTATCAACTTAAGGAGATTTTGGGCTGAGACGATGGGGTTTTCTAAATATACAATCATGTCATCTGCAAACAGAGATATTTTGACTTCCTCTCTTCCTGTTTGAATACCCTTTATTTCTTTCACTTGCCTGATTGCCCTGGCCAGAACTTCCAATACTGTGTTGAATAGGAGTGGTGAGAGAGGAGGGCATCCTTGTCTTGTGCCGGTTTTCAAAGTAAATGCTTCCAGTTTTTGCCCATTCAGTATGATATTGGCTGTGGGTTTGTCATAAATAGCTCTTACTATTTTGAGATATGTTCCAATACCTAGTTTATTGAGTGTTTTTAGCATGAAGCGGTGTTGAATTTTGTCGAAGGCCTTTTCTGCATCTATTGAGATAATCATGTGGTTTTTGTCATTAGTTCTGTTTATGTGATGGATTACGTTTATTGATTTGCGTATATTGAACCAGGCTGGCATCCCAGGGATGAAGCCAACTTATCGTGGTGGATAAGCTTTTTGATGTGCTGCTGGATTCGGTTTGCTAGTGTTTTATTGAGGATTTTTGCATTGATGTTCATCAGGGATGTTGGCCTGAAATTTTCTTTTTTTGTTGTGTCTCTGCCAGGTTTTGGTATCAGGATGATGCTGGCCTCATAAAATGAGTTAGGGAGGAGTCTCTCTTTTTCTATTGTTTAGAATACTTTCAGAAGGAATGGTACCGCTCCTCTTTGTACCTCTGGTAGAATTCGGCTGTGAATCCATCTGGTCCTGGACTTTTTTTGGTTGATAGGCTATTAATTACTGGCTCAATTTCAGAACTTGTTATTGGTCTATTCAGGGATTTGACTTCTTCCTGGTTTAGTCTTGGGAGGGTGTATGTGTTCAGGAATTTATCCATTTCTTCTAGATTTTCTAGTTTATTTGTGTAGAGGTGTTTATAGTATTCTCTGATGTTAGTTTGTATTTCAGTGGGATCAGTGGTGATCTCCCCTTTATCATTTGTTTATTGTGTTTATTTGATTCTTCTCTCTTTTCTTCTTTATTATTCTGTCTTGTGGTCTATTTTGTTAATGTTTTCAAAAAACCAGCTCCTGGACTCATCGATTTTTTCGAATGGTTTTTCATGTCTCTATCTCCTTCAGTTCTGCTCTGATCTTAGTTATTTCTTGTCTTCTGCTAAGTTTTGAATTAGTCTGCGCTTGCTTCTCTAGTTCGTTTAATTGTGATGTTAGGGTGTCGATTTTAAATCTTT
>NW_012102143.1:449548-461984 GCF_000951045.1 Mandrillus leucophaeus
CTTAGTTTGGCTGGATACGAATTCTGGGTTGAAAATTCTTTTCTTTAAGAATGTTGAGTATTGGCCCCCATTCTCTTCTGGCTTATAGGGTTTCTGCAGAGAGATCCACTGTTAGTCTGACAGGCTTCCCTTTGTGGGACCTTTCTCTCTGGCTGCCCTTAATATTTTTTCCTTCATTTCAACATTTTTCCTTCATTTCAACTTTTCCTTCATTTGTGACAATTATGTGTCTTGGGGTTGCCCTTCTCGAGAAGTATCTTTGTGGTGTTCTCTGTATTTCCCAAATTTGAATGTTGGCCTGTCTTGCTAGGTTGGGGAAGTTCTTCTGGATGGTATCCTGAAGTATGTTTTCCAACTTGGTTCCATTCTCCCTGTAACTTTAAGGTACACCAATCAAACGTAGGTTTGGTCTTTTCATATAGTTCCATATTTCTTGGAGGCTTTGTTATTTCCTTTTCATTCTTTTTTCTCTAATCTTGTCGTCATGTTTTATTTTATTAAGTTGATCTTCAGTCTTTGATACCCTTTCTTCTACTTGATCAATTCATCTCTTGATACTTGTATATACTTCACAGAGTTCTCGTGCTGTGTTTTTTAGCTCCAACAAGTCATTTATGTTCTTCTCTAAACTGGTTATTCTAGTGAGCAATTCCTCTAACCTTTTATCAAGGTTCTTAGCTTCCTTGCATTGAGTTAGTACATGCTCATTTAGCTCGGAGGAGTTTGTTATTACCCACTTTCTGAAGCCTACTTCTATCAGTTCGTCAAACTCATTCTCCATCCAGTTTTGTTCTTTTGCTGGCAAGGAGTTGTGATCCTTTGGAGAGAAGAGGCATTCTGGTTTTTGGAATTTTCAGCCTTTTTGTGCTGGTTTTTCCTCATCATTGTGGATTTATTTACCTTTGGTTTTTCCTGTTGGTGACCTTCGGATGGAGTTTTTGCATGGTGATCCTTTTTGTTGATGTTGATGCTATTGCTTTCTGTTTGTTAGTTCTCCTTCTAACAGTCAGGCCCCTCTTCTGCAGGTCTACTGGAGTTTGCTGGAGGTCCACTCCAGACCCTGTTTGCTTGGGTATTACCAGTGGAGGCTGCAGAACAACAAAGTTTGCTGTCTCCTCCTTCCTCTGGAAGCTTCATCCCAGAGGGGCACCCACCAGATGCCAGCCGGAGCTCTCCTGTATGAGGTGTCTGTTGACCCCTGCTGGGAGGTGTCTCCGCATCAGGAGGCACAGGGCTCAGGGACCCACTTGAATAGGCTCTCTGTCCCTTATCAGAGCTTGAGTGCTGTGCTGGGAGATCTGCTGCTCTCTTCAGAGCTGGCAAGCAGGAACGTTTGTCTGCTGAAGCTGCACCCACAGCCGACCTTTCCCCCAGGTGTTCTGTCCCACGGAGGTGGGAGTTTTATCTATAAGCCCCTGACTGGGGCTGCTGCCTTTCTTTCAGAGATGCCCTGCCCAGAGAGGAGGACTCTAGAGAGGTAGTCTGGCTACAGGGGCTTTGCAGTGCTGCAGTGGGCTCTGCCTAGCTCGAACTTACTGGTGGCTTTGTTTACACTGCAAGGGGAAAACTGCCTACTCAAGCCTCAGTAATGGTGGACGCGCCTCCCCCACCAAGCTTAAGTGTCCCAGGTCGACTTCAGCCTGCTGTGCTGGCAGTGAGAATTTCAAGCCAGTGGATCTTAGCTTGCTGGGCTCCGTGAGGTTGGAGTCTGCTGAGCTAGACCACTTTGCTCCCTGGCTTCAGCCCCCTTTCCAGGGGAGTGAACGGTTCTCTCTTACTGATGTTCCAGGTGTCACTGGGATATGAAAAAAAAAACAAAAAACAAAAAACTGCAGCTAGCTTGCTGTCTGCCCAAACAACTGCCCAGTTTTGTGCTTGAAACCCAGGGCCCTTGTGGTATAGGCACCCAAGGGAATCTCCTGGTCTGAGGGTTGCAAAGACCATGGGAAAAGCATAATATCTGGACCAGAGTACACCGTTCCTCACAGCACAGTCCCTCATGGCTTCCTTTGGCTAGCGGGGAGAGTTCCCTGACTCCTTGTGCTTCCTGGGTGAGGTAACACCTCGCCCTGCTTTGGCTTGCCCTCTGTGGGCTGCACCCACTGGCTAACCAGTCCCAGTGAGATGAACCAGGTGCCTCAGTTGGAAATGCAGAAATCACCCACCTTCTGCGTTGGTTTCACTGGGAGCTGCGGACAGGAACTGTTCCTATTTGGCCATCTTGTCTGGGAATCCTCTTTTTTCCTTTTGAATTACAGTGAACTTTCCTAGTTCAGATCCACCTCCCAGCTTCATCCCCAGTTGCTGCCAATTGTTGATATGGTATCCTCCCTGGATTCCTTGAAAGCATAGCTAAGGGCTGGCTTCAGAAGTTCTAGGTATATAGGTTGATTTAGGTCGCTTCGTGTTTTCTTGAATCTAGCCTAGTGATGACCAGGTCCAAGAAGACAAGAGAAGTGTGTTAGGGCCAGGTCAAACCAAAAGAAACATTCCTAGAGGTCATTTGAGGGAGTAAAGAGGCAGCCTGGTAATGAAGAAGAGCCAAAGAAAGAACAGAGAGATGGTGGCATCTTTTGACCTAAGACATGAGAATGGTAGAATAGGGAGAAGCAGAAGAATGGTTAGCAAGCTGGGTGGGTCTAGACCAGACCAGAGCAGGTATAGGTGCTGACTGGTTGAACATTAGGCATGGAAAGCATACAGTAGAGCACTAGTAGAGCTCTACAAAAGTGGATGAGGTTGCTTAAAAGTTCTAGGCCAAGTTACCTGGCATCCTTTCTGCCTTTGGACCCAGGCAACAGATGGCCAAAATAAGGAAACATATGAATAAGTAAGTCTGTTGCATTGTTTTCCTTGGTTCTCACCCTCTTTATTGGTAAGACAGTCAGCACAGCCTTTCCTGTGCTGTTAGAAGTGCTCTTGCTTCAGGCAGGAAGTCTAAGAAGATGGGGTAGGTTGTTGACCAAAGCTTGGGGGTAGGTTGAGGATTAAAGCGTTTGCTGTTGCTGAGGTCTGGAAGGAAAGGTTTGGGACTTGAGCATTCTTGGTTCTGCCTTGGTGCCTTTTTTTCTTGGACAAAAATCTGTACCTCTTTTAAAACCCAATACAACAAAGTTGTGTTTTTCCCTAGAGGCCTAATTTTATGAATTTCTAGGTCATAAAATTAGCTTAGTGTTATGTATTTCTATAAACTCTTATCTGTTTAACTAGCTCCTACAGAGGGGCTGCTGGCTGCCTCTGAAGCTTTCAGAAGATTTGAAATGTAGAGGGTAGCCCCGGGTTCCTTATTATTTTGTTTCTGTGGAGCTCCTGAGAGTCTTCACAGGGGCTGCCTGACAATTGCTTTTTGTATTAAAGTCAGCCCCATTAGGTATGTCTCTCAGGCCTCATTAGTTAGAATATTTCACAGCTTCTCATTCTGAAGTGGGGGAGTTCTGCTGGCCTTAGCCCACCTGTGATAGTTGTTGGTGACAGGGTCAAAGTAGGGAGAAGAGAATATTCAGACTGTCATCAAGAATCCCTGACGTCTAGAATATAAACATCTCCAAACATACTGGCCAATTGTCTTATAGGTTTGTTAGTACAAAAGCATATTGTTATCAAAGGAATCTGTAGTCACTAGCGTGAGCCAATGTGGATTAATTGGATTATTCATCTTTGCTTCTTTCTGCTTGTTATGCTCACTCCTCTTGGGTATGTAAACTACAGGGCTTTTGGGGTTTTAGAAAAAACAACAGTTCTTTTCGTTGTAGTAGTAAATAGTCAATTTATTTCACAGCATGATTTTTGGCAAAATAGATAGCTGTATGAGTATCAAGCTGTGAGGCAATAATGAAAAATAATTTACTCTTATATAACTCTTTGAAGTTCAGATTCTTCGACATTTTTACTGTTTCCTTATACTTTTTATTGCAGACATCTGATGAAAGATAGTTGAGGGGCAAATGATAATTTCTTCCTTTGTCAATTGGGATATTAAGGTACTGTGAGAGTAAGTGGCTGGTTTGAGGACTGAGAGTTTTTGGCAGAACCAGGGACAGAATCCAGATCTCTTGACTTTCAGCTTAATGTCCTTTTCCCCAGATTTTCGAAGTGAAGATCATGTCTCCAAATGGTTAGGAAGCATTGATCCTGACAATTCTGCCTGGAGCAGTTCAAGGTACCCAGTGGCTTCTCATCTGCCATTCATCCTGCCCTGTGCTAGATCCTAGAAATACAAAGTAGAATAGGTCACAAGCTTTGCCCTTCAGGAGTTCATAGGCTGGTTGGGAAGAGAATGGAAACAATTATGGTAAGGTTTGCAGGATGGAAACAGAAATACCACATTGTTATGGGAGAAACAAACTCTTATTTGAAAGAATTGGGGAAGATTTCATAGAGGTTACATTAGAGTTAAGGTTTAAAGGATGGGAATAGAGAAAGAGAGAGGATTTATTTTATTTCAAGATGAGAATGATTTGGCAAGAGAGGATTGTGAAAATTTCAGGTTTCAGGGAGGCATGTATGGATCAAAGCTTTCTCTTCCTGCTATACTATTGGCTGAGTACGGCAGCCTCTCTACTAACTCTCCCAGACACTGGAAGAAGCAGGGGGCTCCTAACTCCTCTCAGGATCCTGCCCTCAAGGGAGACTGACAGGGGGACCATGGCACCCTTTTACAGAGACTCTTGGAACATTGCTGCCTGCTCGGTAAACTCTTGTTTGCCATTTATTTGATCTTCGCCCTGCTTCTTCCATTCTCTTTCCTTTTCTTCATCAAGTTCACCTCCCATAACCATAGCCCATACTTGTCTTTCATCTTTTGGTTAACCGTAATGAGTTTATTCTATTATTTTCCTTCTCTTAATACCCCAATACAGTAAATTACAAATATGCACGTATAAACCCTGTGGGTGCTAATAACAACTGCTAACTTATTGGTGCTTACTGTGTACCAGGTGCTATATTTAGTGCCTTGTACTATTCTTTTGTATGTTGTTACCTCTATCCCAATTTTGTGAATGAGAAAACTGGGGCTTAGTTTAAACATCTTATTTAGGGAACATATAACTAAGGAGTAACAGAGTGGAATTCAGATTTACATCTCCTGGCTTCATGATCACATTGTTATTTGTTATTCCAGAGATATTCAAGGAGAGAGTTATTTGATCTGTAGACAGATATTGTCAGGCATCATAAAAATTAACACACATTTAGAAAATAACAATATATGCTTTAGCATTAGGTAATAGGTAATATCTTAAGTTGCCATCAAGAAGATGACTGTATCAGTTGATATAACTAAAAGCTTAGTGTTAGTCTCAGAAAATAAACAATTCAGAAAATATTAATTAGAATTCTAGTGGTTGTATCTTAGGACTGGAGAGGTATGATAGGACATTATGGAGACAGGTGTTGAGAATGAGGGAGAACCTTAACGGATACCTGCCCTAGACAGTGGAGCTGACCCAACAATAAAAGTCAAATCAGAGTTGCAGCTTGCTGTTTAAGGCGAAGAGTCAAAGGGGTTACAGACCCAGATGCCATTCCTGCAGATCCCAAATTCATAGTACTTGGATGCACAGGTATTCAAAAGGCAAGTAGGCAGTTGTCATTTAGGAGGAAGTGGGTCCTACTGGGGCTTTGGGACAGGGTGCTAAGTTCAGAAATATGGGACTGTTTTCTTATAAGCAGAGTGGTAGAAGCAGCCACTGGGCTAGGAGTCAAGGATAGGATTTGATCCTTAAGCTAGGAGAATTGACTAGAGTCATATTGGGAGCAAGAACCAAAGCAGAGGACCAGCCTTGAGAGCCAGAATTCTGAGTCTTTTTTTGGTTGTACCAAAGGAGTCCTGGGAGCGCAGAATTCAGCTATGGTGTCTTAGTTGATGCAGCTGTAGTGATTGGCTCAGAGAAAATAAGAGTAAAAGAGGCTGACAGAGCATATCAAAATTACACTCAATCGGCAAAACAACGTGATACGGAACATAACTAGCAAAAGAGGTGGATTTCAAATGAATCTTTTACTCATTGGAACTTTGTTAAAAATATAGTAAGACAGGCAAGAATCTATTTGATACATTGGTACCTGTTGGAAACCTAATAATGCTAGGGACTCATTTATTTCTCCCACATGTATTTGTGCAGCACCTGCAGGGTACTGAGAGGATAGAGTGGGAATAAATCAGTCAAGTACTTTGTTAGCAAATCTAAATTTCTCTCAAGATGGGATTATTTCACTTAACTTACAGCAGAGCAAAGTCTATATATGATTTAAGGAGGTAGGGTTCAGCAAGGGAATAATAGATGTATAATTATTTCGGAAGAGATTGGCACTGAAAGAAAGAAATAACTCGAGTTTGAAAGAATAAAGGAAGTGTTGATAGGAGTGACTACTGTTGTTCTAAATTAAACAAACGTAGAAATCAAAGTGCACATTTAATCCCTAATTTTCAATGGTTGTTTCAAACCTCCTTATGGTCACATGAAATTGGTCTAGTACAGTAAATTGTTTCCTTTGACAACTAAGTTTTCCTTCAAGTGATTGTTTTAAAGTTTTGTGTTCCAAGTTCTTTAAATATGCACCCATCATACTAGATTATATTTAATCCATTCTCTTACATAACCACTATCATTTTGGATTGCTCTCAATTCCAGTGGAATTAGAATTTCTTAGAACTGTTTGGTTTCTTGGCCTTCATGGCAGGCCTAAAAGAGGCTTGGAAGGTACTCAATGATGGGAGGGCAAGGTCTTTGGAGCCTCCATCAAGAGTAGTATGGTAGGTGAGGTATATCCACTAACATGATCAGATTTTCCCAAGATTGCTATATACACAGACTATTTTTAACAGTCATCTTTTTTTCTTCATTACTGTCAGCTCTGGATCAAATACTTCAGGTTCTTGCCTGCTTTAAACATGCCCTCAGATCTCTGTAATTCAAGTTGAAATGTCTGAAATAAGGAAAGTATTGTTTAAGGATAGAGTAGCTTATTTATGCTGGGAAACTCCCAGTTAATATTTCAGGGTTATTTTCTAGAAAACTAATTTATCTCTCCTTAACCCCATGGAGATGTTTTGGTGAAAACCACATTTATTGTAACGAATGAGTTAATGTAGATAAAATACTTAAGGCAGTGATGGCACATTCTAAGTGCTCGAGAGATGTCAGGTATTACTACTATTAGTCTTAGAAATGAGGACCAAGAACATGGTTTAGCCACAACACATGATAACTCAGGTTTACTTTTTCTAGCTCTTGAATGTACCACATTTACTGAAAGAAGACAAAATATTCACGTAAAATGTTGGTGTCTTAGTACGTGTTTCTTTGAGTCATCTGCCTTGCTGAACAACTGTATGATAGGCAAGGTTGTACTCTGGAATTATGTGGTTTATTTCTTACTCATGCTCACTGCCCATCAAGATCATCTAGGGGCTTTGCTTTGCATTATCTTTACTCCAGACCCCAGGATGGATGGAACATAGACCATCAGAAGTGCTCCCTTTCTCTGTGGCAGAAGGAAACAGGGCCAAGGAGGGCCACATTTAAAATGCCCCTATCCAGAAGTGATGGAGTCACTTCTGCCAGTAGCTCATTGGCAAGAATGAGTCACGTGACACCACCCAACCACAAGAGGACCAAGAAGTGCAGTCCTACCAAATGTCTGCAAGTAGGGATATAACAGGACATATCTGGTAAACTGTGCTAATGACTCTCACACTGGACTAATTAGATGCATTATGTTTTGCATTCCTGGCTAGCCATCTGAAAAGCATATGACACTGGTCATGGCAAAAGCTTCAGTATTGCTTACTACAAATATATCCCCACTCTTGAAAGTAGAATTCAGAAGGAACCTGAAAATGTTCTGGTTGGTCTGTCTACAAGATCACCCTCAGTCATGTAATTATTGCTTTAAAGTACAGGGTATGATAACAAGTAAATTTGTTGATTTTGTAATTAAGTTAATGGTGTAGTGGTACAGTTTTTGTAAGTGAAAGGCAAGGAAGTTATATTTTAAGAAAACGTACTGACATTTACTTGGTAATATTTATAAACCATAAAGAGTTTATCATTAATAGTAGTATTGTGATATTGCTGCTTGCTACTGCTATTGTTCAAATTCTCATTTTTTATTAAAATTTTAGTAGACTTTTGTCTTATAGAAACTAGTAATGATTTAGGGCATATACATAACTGTCTTGTGAATTTAGGCAGTATTATGTACTGCATTGGAGACTTCTGAAAATATGGTAGATTTGGAAAACTACAGATACTATTTTATTTTTGAGCTTAAAATGCAAGCTAGGGATATAAAGTGGCAAGAGATGAGGCCAGGCTGGCAGATGGAGAGGCAGGGGTGATGGTGGTGGTGTCATATTGTGAAAGGTCTAACTGTGTAAGAGAGTTCAGTTGTTATGTAGTCACTGGGGAGTCACTGAATGATTTTGAGGAAGGTGACATAGTCACATTGTATATTAAATATCATTGTGGTGGTAGGGTGTGAAGGACTTAAAGGGGCGAAATTGGTGGGAGACTGAAAAGAAAATTATGTATTGAGAGTCCCAGTGAGAGATGAAGTCACAGTGCCCATGTGAAATACAAGGAGGAGATGAATTTAAGACTGTTTAATAAGCTAGAACATGGTGATGGATTATAGGAAGAAGCTGCGATGACTTCTACGTTAGGCTCAGGTAATTGAGGGAATGGTGACACCTTTGCCAAGATAGAATTTAGGAAGGGGAACAAGGACAGAAGTTAGAGTAGGATGATAAACTTGTTTAGATATGTTGAGTTTGAGATGCCTGGGGACATACAAGTATATAAAGCTAGAAGGCATTTAGATATTAGGATTTAGAGTTCAGAAGTCAGAACTTGGCTAGAGGTAGAGATTTGGGTGTCGTCAATTGCACTTGAATAAATGGACATTTTATAGAGAAATAAAAGAAGACCTCTGAGGATAGAGCCTGAGGAATACCAAAACTTAGTGGGTATGCAGAAGAAGAGGATCTAGGAAAGAATGCTGAGGAGTGGTGGCCAGCAAGGAAGGAGGAACAGCAGCAGGGAATGATGTGCCAGAAACCAAGCTGATGAGCCTTGGAAGGAGGAGAAAGTGCCCTGTTGCTTATATGCCCAGTGAGAAGGTCTCCTGAGAAGTTAGCTTTGACTAACGTGGAGCCATCTGTGACATTGATCAGAACATTTTTAATGGGAGTAGAGAAGTCGGAAACCAAACCACAGTGAGTGAAGGAGTGCATGAAGGAGACAGAGAAAGGGTAGTGATTTAAGAATAAGAGGCCCAGAGATGCTGTTTTTTGTTCTGGTATGAGAGAAACTTGACTTAAATATGATATCCTAAGCCAGATTTCTTAAAGGCAGGGCTTCAGATGGAGATTTTCACTTAAGTAGTGTATAATTTGTGAAAAATTTCTGATCTATACCAAATTACTTAACATTTAATTAGGAAAATCATGGCCCAGATCAAAAGTTAGAATTTGAGAACAGCACTGAGAATGAACTAGTTATAAAGCTGAAAGAAGTTGGGAATGGCTAGTAAGACAGTGAACTGACCATGCAGCACACAGCTGAGGGAGAAACATTTCAAAATAGGCCCCAGAGGAAGCCAGATCAGATTTTAGGAGCAAATGTACTGGGGACGATTGGCCATAAGAAGGGATCTCCCTGTGGTGATTTTTGAGAGCATAGGAACCTTTCTAAAACAGGAGTTGGCAAACTTCTTCTGTAAAGGGCCAGATAGTAAATGTTTTAAGCTCTGTAGGCCATACAGTTCTGTCACAACTACTCAACTCTGCCATTGTAACAGGAAAGCAGCCACAGACTTTATGTAAATGAATAACCACAGCTAAGTTTCAATAAAACTTTGTTGACAAAAACAAGTGGATTTGGCCTGTGAGTTATAGTTTACCAACCCCTGATCTAGAGGCATTATCACACTTCATGAAGGACTTCGTTCCTGCCCCAGTAAGGAACCCCGTGAGGCTAGACACAGACGCCTTATTCTCACCCCTAAAGGGCTTGCAAACTCTGCTGGGAAATGTCTCACTATTTAGGCTCCATCTCATAATTCAAGCTTGTAGTTCTTGAGTCTTTTGATTTTAAATCAGAAAATGTTAAGGAGTCTCTATCTCTGTGGGTGTTTGGGTAGTTGACTGGATTCTATATTTTGTTTTTTAGAGTTTTTTCTTTAATAATGTGTATGAATATTGAGCTTACAGCTTATTAACAATTCTATATGTATTTGCTTTAGATCCTTTTCAATCAGATTAGAAATGGATCCTGAAGATTAAAGTGTAAGTAATATTTGTGGAAATAGGAAATTGAATAGGGAGTACATTGTCCATCTTAACTTTCTGGCATGGCTCTCTCTCTTTACTGCTGCTTGTGCCTGCTTCTCATGTACTTCGTCATCCAGTGTCCTGGGACGTCTACCCTTATGCTTCAGGCGTTTTTGCCATTCTCTTGAGCAGTGAGTAGCATGAATTCGTGTTTGCAGCGATCAGAGAAAAGATAAGTAGTTTTCCACATAGTCCTTTTTAGATGCCAAACTGGCACGATTTGTGTCACCAGAAAAATTTTCAGAGGTACAGGATATAGTAGTACAGACTAGTACCAAGTTAGCTAAAGGTCAGTGCTCTTAGGCAAGTGACAAAGGTTATTTCAAGAGTATAATGCTACAAGTAGGAAGTGAATTCAGAGTCAGGAACCTAAGAGGTTTCTAACAGATTGGAGCATAGAAAATGAGAGTGATTGAGATAAATGGTTTAGAATAGGGGTCCCTAACCACCAGACCATGGACTAGTATTTCGTCTATGTTTACAGTCACTCCCCAATGCTCACATCACTCCCTGAGCTCCGCCTCCTGTTAGATCAGCAGCGGCATTAGATTCTCACAGGAGCGCTAACCCTATTGTGAACTTCGCATATGAGGGATCTAGGTTGTGTGTTCCTTTTGAGAATCAAATGCTTGATGACCTGTCACTGTCTCCTGTCACCCCCAGATGGAACTGTCTAGTTGCAGGAAAACAAGCTCAGGGCTCCCACTGATTCTACATTATGGCGAGTTGTATAATTATTTCATTATGTATTACAATGTAATAATAATAGAAATAAAGTGTACAATAAATGAAATGTGTGTGAATCATCCCAAAACCATGCCCCTGGTTTGTGGAAAAATTGTCTTCCATGAAACCGGTCCCTGGTGCCAAAAAGTTGCGGGCCGCTGGTTTAGAATGGAGGCTGTCAGCAAGGAAGGGGCCTCATCCACTTATGCAGTGCCTCCTTCAGACTTAGACTGAGTGCCTATTATGAGGCAGGTATAGTCCTATATCTCAGGAATACAGTAAGGCATAAAATAGGGTCCTGATTGCATCTAAACCATGGAACATAGAAAATGACTGCTTGCTCAGTTCTCCCAATGATGGTACTTAAGTAGCGCCATTCCAGATGGAAAGTAGAGCCATAATTTATTATTATTATTATTTTTTTTGAGACAGTCTCACTCTGTCACCCAGGCTGGAGTGCAGTGGCGCGATCTCAGCTCACTGCAACTTCCGCCTCCTGGCTTCAAGCGATTCTCCTGCCTCAGCCTCCTGAGTAGCTGGGATTATAGGCATGTGCCACCGCACCCGACTAATTTTTGTATTTTTTTTTTGTTGTTGTTGTTAGTAGAGACAGGGTTTCACCATGCTGTTCAGGCTGGTCTTGACTCCTGACCTCGTGATCCACCTGCCTTGGCCTCTCAAGGTGCTGGGATTACAGATGTGAGCCACTGCGCCCGGCCATGTAGTCATTATTTATTACATGTAGTGGATGCCTTGGTGTATGGGGGCTTAATTCTCCTGGGAACTCAGGTTGAGAAAATCAGTCTAGTGGAGCAATAATAGAGTGGTAAGTGCAGTGATAGAGAAAAAGTCCTGGGTGTCATGGGAGTGTGCAATAGGGATACCCAGCTAGCTTACAGAGGGCCAGGGAATGCTTTCTGGAAAGGAATTTTGGGAAGAAATGAAGTCTGAATGGAAAACTGTAAACCATGTGGAGAATAGAGAAGGCTTGATGGAAAAGAGAGACTAACCTTCTCTAAGTCCAAAAAGTTTTAAAAATATAGCTAGAGGGGAGATTTTGAGAAGATTGGTGACCAGAGATAAGGTCTTATCAGCTTCTTACTGGGCACTGACAAAGCCAGATCGCAGACAGTCAGACCCAGTGTCTTACTGGTCTCAGTTTTGTGCTGCTGTAACAAAATACCTGAAACTGGGTGATTTATAAAGAATAGACATTTATTTTCTCATAGTTCTGGAGACTGGAAAGTCAAAGATGAAGGCACTGGCAGGTTCAACTACCTGGTGAAGGCAGCATCCTCCAGAGGGAAGGAAGGCTGTGTCCTCACATGGCAGAAAGCGGAACAGCAAGTGGGCCTACCACTCTGTGAAGCCTCT